>NC_139611.1:8804524-9031000 GCF_964270895.1 Podarcis filfolensis | reverse complement strand
GAAAGCGTAGCCTAGAAGAGATTTGCATTCGGATACTGGCAAAAATTTCCTGGGGACGTTGACGAAAAACTACAAAGCGGTGTGAGAATGTGGAGAAGTGGAGATTGGAAAAACGAGGAAAACCCCAAATGGGTGACTTCATCTATTCCTTGCCTGGAACAACAGCCAGGCTCTTGGCTGGCTGAGAAGGATAGGCCGAGGTTAGAAGCTTTTGGCGTTCTCCAAGCAGCTGATTTAACTATGCAGATCAGCTCAAAGAAAGCTTTCAGAGTGGCGAGTGGAAAAGTTGTGCGAATTGGCGGCTCTGAGGGGGGCGAGAGGGGAGGCCCTTGAGAATGCAACCCAAGAAAGTCTCCGGCAGTGCAGACCCTTCCTCTTCCTCCTTCATGCCGGACCAGAGAGCCTGAATTGTGTCTCTGTTTCCCACAACAGCTGTTCTCGGCCTCTGCCTTGCAACCCAAAGAGGCGAGAGAACGCGAGTGAGCAGGGTGGCTTCTTCCCAGTCCCTGCCTGCACCTGGCACTCGGGCAATGGGCCCCTGTTGCTATTCAGGCCCACTCTCTCGAGGACCCAGCCAGCAGCCCCCACCTCCCCGGCCCGTTTCCCCCAAACACAGGAAGCTGGCAAGGGCGAGAGAGTGCCAGGAGGCCAGAGGGCACCTCTCTGCAGATGCATTCCACGCTCAGGGTGAAGAGAAGCTTGAAAGATGCGCCGTGGTGTCGTGCGTTGATCTTTTATCTGGGCCATTGTAGCAGAGCGCATCGGTTGCATCGTCACAGCAGGGCACCCAATGCCAGCTGGCACAGCTTGCCCACAAGCACAATCAATGCCTATTGTCTCAGGCAGTGGGTACAGCAGGAGGGGACACAGCTCCCCCTGGTGGTAGAATGATGCCAGCAGCGCCTAGAGGCAATGCTGATGTCTCTGTGGGCCGATGTTCACACTGGAGGTTCTGCGGGCAGCAACGGAGGCGCTGGATGACGGGCTGTAGCTGGGCACCCATTTGGTGCCTTGTGTGGCTAGTCTGGTCTGCAATGCAGGAATTTTAACTGTGATAGACAGCTATCTTAAAAACCTCCCGAGCAAGACCATTCCCACTGCCAAACAGCTCTAACTGTCAGAAAATTTAGCCATATGCTTAGTCATAATCTCTTTTCTTGTAATAATAATAATAATAATAATAATAATAATAATAATAATAATAATAATAATAATAATAATATATTATTTATACCCCGCCCATCTGGCTGGGTTTCCCCAGCTACTCTGGGCGGCTTCCAACAAAGTATTAAAATACAGTAGTCTGTTAAACATTAAAAGCTTCCCTAAACAGGGCTGCCTTCAGATGTCTTCTAAAAGTCTGGTAGTTGTTTTTTTCTTTGACATCTGGTGGAGGGCATTCCACAGGGCGGGTGCCACCACCGAGAAGGCCCTCTGCCTGGTTCCCTGTAACTTGGCTTCTCGCAATGAGGGAACCGCCAGAAGGCCCTCGGTGCTGGATCTCAGTGTCCGGGCTGGACAATGGGGGTGGAGACGCTCCTTCAGGTATACTGAACCAAGGCCGTTTATTTTATTTTATTTTTTTAAAGATATTTATTGGAGTTTTACAAAAACATAAATTTAAAAGATCATATAAAAAGAAAGAAATACAATAAAAGAAACATAGAAAAATACATAAAATAAGAAAAGGAAGAATAAAAACAAATCCATTTTTGTAACCCTAACTCATTATCTTATTTCCTTGGCCTCCTCACACCTCCCCTTTTTGTATCCCCATTTAAATAATCAAATCAGCAAATCCTTACCCTCTTTCGTTTATCTTAACTCTATATCTTAGCATATTATAACTCTATATTTTCATCCATTTTCAGTTCAATTTTGCATACTCTTGTTAACTTTGTTGCTAATGCCACTTATTTTCAATCCAACATCATTTTTAACATTCATGAGCCAAGGCCGTTTAGGGCTTTAAAGGTCAGCACCAACACTTTGAATTGTGCTCGGAAACATACTGGGAACCAATGTAGGTCTTTGGAGCCATTAGTTTGAATCCTACCCTCCAGAGCAGGAGAAAACAAGCTTGTTCCCTCTTCCACACTACAGCCCTCGAAATGCAGAGAATAGTCACCCAGAGGTGGATTTAGGGGGATGCGACCAGTTTGGTTGCACTGGGTATGGAGCCTTTGGGGTGCTGCAACTATGATGTAGAATAGAAGGCTTGAGGCAGGGTGGGGGTGCCAAATTTTGGCCTTGCCCAGGGCGCCGCTGAAATTTGAGACCCTAAGAACTGCCATTGTCAAAGGCCTCTCTTTTCCTCCATTAATTTGTCTAATCCTCTTTTAAAGTCATCCTAGTGTGTGGTCATCGCTGCTTCCTGCCGCTAGGAGTTCCAGTGTGGTGTTGTGGTTAAGAGCGGTAGTCTCGTAATCTGGGGAACCGGGTTCGCGTCTCCGCTCCTCCACATGCAGCTGCTGGGTGACCTTGGGCTAGTCACACTTCTCTGAAGTCTCTCAGCCCCACTCATCTCACAGAGTGTTTGTTGTGGGGGAGGAAGGGAAAGGAGAATGTTAGCCGCTTTGAGACTCCTGAAGGGGAGTGAAAGGCGGGATATCAAATCCAAACTCCTCTTCTTCTTCTTCTTCTTCTTCCATAGTTTTACCATGCACTACATGAAGAAGTTCTTTCTTTTATCAATCTTCAGTCTTCCAGCATCCAGCTTCTTTGGATAGCCACGAGTTCTAGTGTTGTTCTCTCTCTTTTCTTTTCTTTTTTTGAATGATATTTATTAAAGTTTCAAAGAAATTACAAAAATAGAAAAAAGAAAAGAAAAAACAAAAAACAAAAAAGAACAAAAAATACAGAAAAATAGAAAACAGTTAAAAACAAATCAGTCTTTCCAAATCTTATCTTTCATTTACTTATTTCCCTGACCTCCTCTCACCTCCCTTTTTTGTATTCTAATTCAATAGTTATTTCAGCAAATCCTTACCCCTTTGGCTTTTATCTTAATATTTTATCTTAATATATTGTAACTTTACATTTTCACCTGTAACACTTCCTCTTTACTTAATCCTTTTATCTTTCCTGCTAAAACCACATAGTTTAATTCCAACCTCTTTCTAACATTCCTTAATTTTACAATATTTCTGTAAATAGACTTTAAATTTCTTCCACTCTTCTTCCACCGACTCTTCTCCCTGGTCTCGGATTCTGCCAGTCATCTCAGCCAGTTCCATATAGTCCATCACCTTCATCTGCCATTCTTCCCGTGTGTTTTCCAATACTTTGCGATAAGTATTTCTAGTGTTGTTCTCTGTGCTGCTCATTAATTGTATAAACTTTCCTGTTGCCTCTGACTTGCCTTTTCTCTAAGCTTTTGCTCCCCAACAGAGGTTTCAGGGACACGCGTGACGCTGTGGTCTAAACCACTGAGCCTCTTGGGTTTGCTGATCGGAAGGTGCAGGCATAGGCAAACTCGGCCCTCCAGATATTTTGGGACTACAACTCCCATCATCCCTGACCACTGATCCTGTTAGCTAGGGATGATGGGCGTTGTAGTCCCAAAACATCTGGAGGGCCGTGGTTGCCTATGCCTGATTCAGAGGTACCCTTTGCCTCTGCCATACCTCATGAAGCATCCGCCAGATATCTTTTAAAGACACAAACTTTCGTCTTAACTTCCCTGCCTGAAACCCTGGGGATCCACTACTGCCGGTCAGTGTAGACAACATTGAGCTAGACAGATCAAGGGTCTGACTCAGTATAATGCAGAGTCTTTGGGGTTTTTTTAAACTCTTCAGCCTTTAAAAGTAATCAATATACAATCAGGATCTTCCTAGTGCCCATGAACTTGGTGGCATGGCATTTTCCGGATGAAGAAACAGGGCTGTTTCCATGCTCCTCGGAGGACTTTAATCTAACAAATGCAGAATGAAATATATACCCCCAGGGCGAAAAATTTCCAGCTGAAGCAGGAGGGAAAAAGAGAGAGAGAAAGGGAGAGAGTTAGGGGGAGGAGAAGCCTGTTTCAGTGCGGTGCTGGCCGCTCGCTGTGGCATTCATTCCTCTGGGTGAAGAGGCGTTTTGCAGTGCGCAGGCAAAGGAAGCCAGTTAATAGAAGGCACTAATGTTATGCAAGCACATGGGGGCTCCTGGGTTGCCCAGAGGAGGCTGAGCCAGGCAGCTCAGAAACTCAGCTGGCTTCCCATTCCCAGTTTTCTGAGGCCTTGCCATGGAATTAGATTTCTCACCAGGCAAAACAGTGCGCTTTCCTGGCAGGTTGCGGAAGGCGCTGGGTCCCTGTGCGGCTGGTGGAGGAGGAACAGCAGCAGCGAGGCATGAGTGCGAACCGTAGATTCGTGCAAGAGAGGTGCTGGGGCCCAGAAGATTGGGCAGGGCCAGGGGCCTGGTGCCAGCCACACCCTGCCACAAACCCCACAGAATGCTCTCCCCCCACCACAAAGGTCTGGCTAAGCCAGGCATGACCTCGCATTCCTGCTGCCTGCGGGCGCCTGGAGCGCTGCTGGGCGCCCTCCAAACAGCCCTGGCCCAGGAACAGCCGGCAATGCCAGGGGAGATGTTAGCTTGGTTGCAGCAGCCGTGGCAGTGCAAACAGGCGGCCACAACGGCCCCAGCCACCCCGTGGTTTGAGCGACAGAGGTCAGTCTCCGGGCTGCTTTCACTGCTCGCATCGTCCGATGGAACCCGGCACCGCATTTCCCCCCGGGGTAAATAAATAGGGGTGGGTGTGTCTCTCTACTTCAAATAAACCCACGGCAAAAATAAAGCAAAAAGCTGAACCTGTTATTTAAGCAGCTTAATATGTCCATTAAAAAAAAGAAGAAGATAATAATTTTAACTTTCTTCTGCAATAATTACATGTTGGGCGAGCCAATTCTGTTGGGTGTGTAATTAAATATTCCCCTTCAAATCTCTTTCCCCCCACCCCACAACCTGGCCCAGTTCTGCTGCACTGGATGATTCACCTTCTAAGACCCTAAATCGGAGGAGGAGGTTGGAGTGCCAGCAAAGAAGCGTAATTGTGGTCAAATAAACAGGCTCTCCGTCGCAGGCCTTCACAGATGCAGCCCAGCTGAATTGTAAGCGCCTATTGGGCTGGGCAGAGAGCCTGCAAAGGACAGATTGCAGGAAGACAGACAGTCAGGAAGCATCTCTTTTAAACCTGCAGAGGTTTATGAACCAGATGTAGGACTCTCCTTAGACTTTTCCTTCCCTTTCAAAATGTCTCTAGTGCATAGCTGTCAACCGTCCCTTATTTGGCGGGAAACTCCCTTATCCCAGTGCCCTGTCCCGCTGCTGTCCCTTATTGATGATGTCCCTTAAATTTCCCGGGTTTCAAAGGAAGCAGCTCCTCTCCCTCCCTCCCTCCCTGCCGGCCAGGGAGGAGGGAGGCTCCAACTGTGTTGCTTGGCTGTCTGGCCCGCCCCCCTCCGGCCTCCTCTCACCAGCCTCGGCCCCCGGGAGCCCCTCCCCGCCGGGACTGAGGAGCCTTGAGAGGAGAGTGAGGGCAACCATAGAAAAAGCAGTTCAGAGAGAGGAGGAGGAGGCGCGGGCAGGTGTTCCAAGGGCTAACCATAGAGGGGGGAAAGCGGAGGAAGGACCGCAAGCGCTTCTCCCATAGATTTGTAGTGGTAGACTAGCATAGATGGTCTGATCTGCGGGTTTACTTCGGGCGCTATTCCCCCCCCCTTCCTCCCGCCCCGCCTGATGGAACTGAGAGCTGCAGATGGAGCACGAGAGAAAAGATACAGAACTGCAGCGGCGTCTTCATAGCTTGGGCTTCGTTTTGCGCGAAAAGTGGTTGCTGCTTGTAGTTATTTAATTGCAGCGTTTCATCAGCTGGTGTCTTGAGCAGCAACCTCTGGAAACGAAGGGCTAAAAACCGGCGCTGCTCTCCCAAATTATCTGGTCCCTTTTAACTTCGTATTTCAGCTGGTTGACTAAAATCCCTTATTTTGGCTGTTGAACCCTTATTTTCGAGGCTGCTGGTCCCTTATTTTCAAATCTGCAACTTGACAGCTATGCTCTAGTACCTGCTCAGCAATTCCCTTCTTGGGCCAAGTTTTCTATTAACACTCTAACACTCCACCTGAGGCCCCTTTTTTATTCTGTCTGAACCGGTGCAAAGTGGAAACTGAGTAGAATGAGAGAGGAGGTTCTTTGAAACCTCATTTTGGGAGGTTTGTTTATCCAGGTCTTACAACCACAATTCCTGCAGTTGTCCCACAAAACTGGAGCCAAGGTGTTCTCGTTCGCCCCAGAGCCAAAGTGGCATGACAAAATGTCCAGAACATGGAAAGGTCCTTAGATACACCCTGCTGAGTCAGACGGTGTTCTGTTTACACTGGAACAAACTGTCCACCTTGACTCGCATTCCCGGTTGCTTGCCTGCCTTATCGCGGGAGCCCGTCGGGCGCTGCAGTAGACACAGTGCCAGAACTGGGCAGGACGCAGATGCCCTAAGCTGCTTTGTTGCCCATCAGGCTCAGGACCTGCTGCTCTGGCCGGCAGCAGCTTTGCAGGGTCTTGGGCAGAGAAGCAGCACTCCAGCCAGCCTGCTCTGTAACTAGGGAGGCAGGTGGCGCTGTGGTCTAAACCACTGAGCCTCTTGGGCTTGCCAATCGGAAGGTGGGCGGTTCAAATCCCCGCGACGGGGTGAGCTCCTGTTGCTCTGTCCCAGCTCCTGCCAACCTAGCAGTTCAAAAGCACACCAGTGCAAGTAGATAAATAGGTACCGCTGCAGCGGGAAAGTAAATGGCGTTTCCGTGCACTCTGTTTTCCGTCACGGTGTCACATTGCGCCAGAAGCAATTTAGTCCTGCTGGCTGCATGACCTGGAAAGCTGTCTGTGGACAAACACCGGCTCCCTTGGCCTGAAAGCGAGGGAACCCCATAGTTGCTTTGACTGGACTTAGCCGTCCAGGGGTCATTTACCTCTTCTTTTTTTTTTTTACCTGCTCTGTAACTCTCTGCCAGGGATTGAACCTGATGCAACACATTGGCGACTGATACACTCACAATAATTACCAAAATAATTATATCATTCTCTATTCATCTTCTGAGAAAAATACAAAACCTTGTGCAAAGCCTAAAAAGATAAAGAAAACAAAAGCATTTGAAAAATTCATTGAAACCAGACATTATAAGCTCATCTTAGGTTGGGTAGTTCATAAGTCTCTGTGGCTTTGCACAAGGTTTTGTATTTTTCTCAGAAGGTTGATAAAGAATGTATAATTATTTTGGTATTTCTTCTGTGTATTTTAGTCGCCAACGTGTTGCATGAGTCGTACTACTTCTATCAACAGCACAGGTTGCATTTTTCTAGGGATTGAATCTGAGGCTTTCCTCACGTGTCTCACCACTGGCCTGTGGCCCTGCTCCAAAGCCTTGCCCAGTCAGGAGGCAAGATGGTCTTGGCTCAGCCACTGGTATCTTTTTTCTCAGCTGAGCACATCATCCTCTTCCAACTGCAGCCTCAAGCTTTGCAAGCCGCTCTGAAAGTCTTTTCGATCCAAGCGATACTGCGATGTCCATGCTCACCTTGCATGCCAGGTAGAAACAGACTCCTTTCCTTGCCTTCTGCTCAGGTGATTATGGGAGGGGGTCGGAAGTACATGTTCCCCAAGAACACGAGCGATGTGGAATATCCGAATGAGGAGAAGTTCAGGGGGACTCGGCTGGATGGCAGGAACCTCATTGAGGCATGGAGGAAGACAAAACCAAAGGATAAGGTAAATGGGACATTTTTGGAACCCTCCCGGTGAAGTCTGGAGTGGCGATTGTGATTGCAATGATGTTCCACCCCACCCCAATCTCGAGCAGCCAGGGGCTTTCCCAGAGTTTGATTTCCTTGGGGTGAAGGTTGGCAGAGGCTGCGGTGTCTGTAGAATATACGGTTTGATTCACACAAATATCCAACCTGAGCATGAGATGCTCACGGCATTGACGCCCCAACAGATCTTGCGTCTCCATCAGTCGCTCCTTGGGGTCCAGCACAGAGCAAGCAGGTCTTTGCTCTTCCAGCTTCCAACCTGTTTCCGGCTCAGCTCTCTGTCTCTTGTTCTCCTACCTAGCAGCAAGGAGAGTGGGGTCCATGAGCCTGGAGGGAACCATCCTTCAGTTGTAGCTCTTGTGGCTCATTTGTCTGGGATGCTGATCAGGACACTTATATGGCCAGCTAAGGTCAATGACTTACAAAGAAACCTGTCTAACCAGTTCAGCAACAGAATCTTCTCTTAGATCCTAACCCTCACTGGATATAAGACCTCATGGCACTGTAGTCTAAACCACTGAGCCTCTTGGGCTTGCCGATCAGAAGGTTGGTGGTTCAAATCCCCATGGCTCTCGTTGCTCTGTCCCAGCTCCTGCCAACCTAGCAATTCGAAAGCACACCAGCACAAGTAGATAAATAGGTACCGCTGCGGCGGGAAGGTAAATGGTGTTTTCGTGTGCTCTGGTCACGGTGTTCTGTTGTGCCAGAAGTGGTTTGGTCATGCTGGCCGCATGACCCGGAAAGCTGTCTGTGGACAAACGACAGCTCCCTCAGCCTGAAAGGCAAGATTTGAGTGCCGCAACCCCATAGTCGCCTTTGACTGGACTTAACCGTCCAGGGGTCCTTTATCTTTTTTACCTTTTATAGGACCCCAAGAACTGGAAAGGACTGGGGGCATCACCCAGACTGATCCCCCCAAACCCACAACAATAATGACAATCCCAGTTGGGGATCTGTTTGGTCCCAGTTCTCCTCCTGGTCATCCTCACACTCTACTATAGTCATGAAAACAAACCCAGTGGCCTTGATGAGAGGGGCCCAATCCATACAACCCCTTGGAAGTACTGCAGTTTAGTAGACGACCACCAAAGGTGCTCCTCAGTGGCAAATTGATTCTTCTCTCTCTCTCTCTCTCTCTCTCTCTCTCTCTCTCTCTCTCCCCCCCCCCCCCCAGAACGCCTTTTATGTGTGGAATCGGACAGAACTGATGAAGCTTGACCTGAACAAGGTGGACTATTTAATGGGTGAGTTTCTAGTTCATGAGGGGTGATCCAGAATTTTGGATTAAGTTGTCAGCAATAGGCTGATGGCACTCAGCTCTATTTCTCCTTTACATCTGCAGGTGAGGCAGTGGAAGTGCTGGACTATTGCCTTGCCTCAGTAATGGACTGGATGAGAGCCAACAAACTGAAGCTCAATCCAGATAAGACAGAGGCAATCTTAGTGGGTGGTTTCCTAGACCAAATAGATGGGAGGTTGACCGCTCTTGAGGGAGTTACACTTCCTCTGAAGGAGTGGGTATGTAGCTTGGGGGTCTTCCTGGATCCTTTGCTGTTGCTCGAGGCTCAGTGGTCCCGAGTGCCTTCTATCAGCTTCGGCTGGTGGCCCAGGTGCACCCCTGTCTGGACAGAGACAACCTAACTACTGTTGTCTATGCGTTGGTAACTGTTAGAATTCCTGCTCTGTGATTGCAGTCATGGGATTGTTGTCTATCACATGACGATATACATTTTGACTCCACAGAGTGGAAAGTGATGGAGACAGGATGTTCTTTCATTTTGCTGTCTGATGCTAGAGAGAGAGGGAGCCATGTTGCAGTGCTCCGTGTGTGCTTATATGTAAATAAAGTAGATTAGCCAAAATGCTGAGTTGCTGAGGTCTCTTATGCAAGCTGCACAAACTCTGCGGATCCCTAAATGTGGCCGATGTCTCTTGGCATCGGTCGCTGTGATTTTCGGGCTGAAGAAAGCTTCTGAAGCTCCCAAACAATCGACCAGGAGGGTTAGATTACTGCAATACATGGGGCTGCCTCTGAAGATGGCTCAGAAACATCAGCTGGTGCAGAATTTGGCGGCTGGGTTGCCACGGCGAGGCAGTTTGAGCATAATGCACTGGCTGCCAATTAGTTTCTGGGCCCAATTCAAAGTGCTGGCTTTTACCTATAAGCCCTTAAACGGCTCAGGACTGCAACACCTCAGAGACCTCCTCACCCCATATAAACCAACTCTGTGTCCATCATTTGAGGCCCTTCTTCATGTACCTCCTCCATGCGAGGTCCTGAGGGTGACAGCACAAGAAAGGGCCTTATCTGCAGTGGCTCCCTGTTTGTGGAATTCTCTCCCCAAGGAAGCTCACCTGTCACCTTCACTATGCACCTTTAGGCGCCAGTCAAAAATTTTCCTCTTCAACCAGGCCTTTGCCTGATTAACAGCCAATGCCCTTTTACATGTGTTATGGGAGGGGGAAATTATTGGTTTGTTTTCATTCTTATTTTATTACAGTGGTACCTCAGGTTAAGTACTTAATTCGTTCCGGAGGTCTGTTCTTAACCTGAAACTGTTCTTAACCTGAAGCACCACTTTAGCAAATGGGGCCTCCTGCTGCTGCCGGAGCCTGATTTCTGTTCTCACCCTGAAGCAAAGTTCTTAACCTGAGGTACTATTTCTGGGTTAGTGGAGTCTGTAACCTGAAGCGTATGTAACCCGAGGTACCACTGTATGTCTTTTGTGTTTTTTTATGTTGTAATCCACCCTGTGATCCACTGATGAAGGGTGGTATACAAATTTAATAATAAATCATAATAAATATTATTAGGCAACATGTGTGCCTCAAACACCCTTAGCATCTGCTGCCTGAAGCAGCCAGCTGACTCTGTCCAATGTTAGAGCCGGCCCTGACTAGGACAGCTGCATGCTATGCCAACGTTGTGGAGAAATGCAAGCATGTAATACACAGACAAAAACATTATTTAAGTGAGATCAGGGACTCGAATGGAGCATGAGCGTTAATGAGGCTGAAACTCACACCTCTGGCTTTCGTCCGCAGGCCTCTTTGAGCCGATTGACCTGGTGTACGAGCTGAACAGGAACAACGAGACAGACCCTTCCCTGACGGAAATGGTGGAGGTGGCCCTCAAAATCCTCCAGAAGAACCCTCTTGGGTTCTTCCTTCTGGTAGAAGGTGAGAGGAGGAAGAAGGTGTGGAGAAGGCAAGGGACCATCATAGCAGGGACCACTGTTCCTGCATGCTGATTCAAAGGCCAGTTATGCAGCAATTGTGGAGGGTGACAGCAGAACTAGATGGGCTATTGGCCTGATCCAGCAGGACCTTCTTATATTCTTAAAGCACGAAAGGAATGAAGAAACCCTTGGTTCATATACAACACAACACCGTGGTTTCTTTTAAGCCATTGTTGGTTTAGCAAGCCATGAGTTGCCCCACAGACAAACAAACCATGGTTTGCTTCTTCAAAGTACGGTTTGCTTTCCAGCTGCTCTTGCCCTCGTGCCTTTGTAGCTCAGTGAGCATCTGGGGTGGGGTTGCCAAGCAAACCGTGGCCAAGTTCACACATAACACCAAACCATGGTTGAAACAAACTGGATTCTGACTGTGGTCTGTTGGCGGTAAAACAACAACATATGAAACAGGTTAAGGACTGATTGTCTCTGATTTTGGTTTCTGGTGGCTGGTTTTCTTATATAAATTGCTGGTTTTATGGAAGATGTTTGTATAAATTTGTGTATCCTAACATATTGTTATGTACTGCCCTGGGAATTTCAGAAGCCGAATTCTGAAGGGCAGAGTACAAATTCAATTTTAGTAATGAAGATAATATTTGAGTGTTGGTGGGCTCTCCTTTGCTGGAGATATTTAAGCAGAGATTGGATGGCCATCTGCCAGGGATTCTTCAGCAGCAATTCCTGCATTGTAAGGGTTGGGACTAGAGGACAATTGGGGCGCTTCTTACAGTTTTCTGATTCTAATAATTCCTTCCGCAGGAGGCAGGATTGACCATGGACACCACGAAGGAAAAGCAAAGCAGGCCTTGCATGAAGCTGTGGAGATGGATCGGGCAATTGGCCGGGCTGATATCATGACCTCTTCTGAGGACACCCTGACTGTGGTTACTGCAGATCATTCCCACGTCTTCACTTTTGGAGGGTATACGCCCCGCGGCAATCCCATTTTTGGTATGTTGACACGCACACAAGCTGACATCCACGGTGTAGATGAGAGGTTAAACATGCCCTATGGTCGCAGTTTGCAACCACCAGGAGGGGCCATTCTTGACATTTAAGAGTCGCAGTAGTGTTTTCATCTCCCCCCTGTTCCCATCGTCTTTTCCCACTTCATTGCAGCTTTAAAAGGTGGAGCTCTTCGTTGTTGTTTTAATGTAGAGAGAGGTGCAGTACCGAAGTACGATTCAGCTACCAAGCTGGTCAGTTTCTGTCATTGGAATGGAGGGGCAGGCAACTGCTCTGCCTCAGGTTGCCAAAGTTGTTGAGCGCGCTTTTTTTTTTTTTTTGCAAAATCTAAAAAGAAGAAGTTTTTGAGCTATTTTTAAGGGACATCGCCCAAAACGACACTACCGACGCGGGTTGCTGTATGCCTGTATTTGTCCAGACATTTCAACAATTTCCACCTGGTGTCAGGCTTCAGAGAATCCTACCCCTCCCATGGCTGTAGCCAAGAACCAGATAAACAAGAAGAAGTCTTACCAAGTAATTTATTCAATGTTCACAGAGAGAGAAGAAGGAATGCAGTCTCCCTTAAATAATGGCGTCACTCCGAGTAAAGTCCCACCCGCTCCGTCTCTCCTATTATACGTCATCCCTACGTTGGCTGATCTGAGCTTTCTGCCTCTGCGCTTTCTGTTCTACTACTCTCAATGGCTGCCTGGTCCTGGGAGGGTGGGGTCAGGAATGCTTCCCAAAGACACTGAGTCTGTCAGCTGTCTCTCCCCTGCTGTTCCCCTCCCAATATTTCCCCTCTGCAGCCTCTGAGCTATGCCCTTCTGCAAACCACTGTTCTAAATCTATATGGTCCTCCTGTTCTCAGGAAGGTTCAGGAGAAGGAGGGGGCGGTCCCCACCATTCCTCCTCAATCCAGCCCCTGACACCCAGCCCCTGTTTCCGACAGCCGATTCCCAGCTATGTCTGGGAAATTCCGGATACAGGACAACCCTATCTTGGGTGGGAGGCCTTACAAGCAAAGAGTTTCAGGTGCTCTCCAGACATCTTTCTGCTTTCACATCAACCAGCCTTGTTCTTGGAGATGACCGACTGAAGTGGGTGTCCCATGTGGGTGTCGGGCATGTGTTTGTGGATCTGTCCACATACTTATTCTCTGTAAAGATAATTGCAGATGCACCCCCTGAGGGTTTGCTGGAGCATTCTCCACAGCTAATTTTCAAAGAAACATTTGTGGTTAACGTTTACAGTGTTTTGGAATATTTCCCAGAGCAGAGTTAAAAACTCCTAGCAGGCAGGCATGGTTTTAGTTTTTTTTAAAAAAAAACTTCATGCGCATTTCAGATTCATTCCGCTTTCCTGCAACGAAACAGGACCCCTGCTGACGATCAGGGATGTCAAAAAATTCACATGAAAACAGAAACAGGAGTGGAAATTACCGAGGTTCACGAACTTGTCCCGTGTTTGGAACAGAAATCAATGTAGCAGAAATCAGTTAGGTGTTCACTGCTGCCGCTGCTGCTTTCAGTCTGCAAACAGTACGAAATGGATTACATTGTTTTGCCCCATTTACATTGTGTTTCCTTGGCATTGAAATGAATGGTGTGGAATAACGTAATAACAACACAATTTATCTAATTAATTACATAAATTGTGTAAGTTACATACTCTTGCCACAGAAGACAGGGAAACTAATAACTTTTTGGCAGAAGCCGAACTGCAGAGGAATGCAAACACTGCTGCTTGCCATGAAATTCAGCGCAGAATGGTTAATCGTTGCTCACAGACTGTCTCGCCAGAGTGGTGCATGCTCTGGCTGTCTCCCGCTTGGACTACTGCAATGTGCTCTGCGTGGGGCTACCTTTGAAGGTGACCCGGAAACTACAACTAATCCAGAATGTGGCAGCTAGACTGGTGACTGGGAGCGGCCTAAAGGATCTTCACTGGCTCCCAGTACGTTTCCGAGCACAATTCAAAGTGTTGGTTCTGACCTTTAAAGCCCTAAACAGCCTTGGTCCTATATATCTGAAGGAGCGTCTCTATCCCCCATCGCTCATCCTGGACACTGAGGTCCAGCGCCAAGGGCTTTCTCGTTGTTTCCTCCCTGTGAGAAGCGAGATTACAGGGAACCAGGAAGATGTTCCTGCCCAGAACTTCTTGGATGCTCCACATAATTCCACCACCAATCACCACAATTGATTTATATCAAGTATTTATATGTTGCCCTATCACCTGTCTGGCCAATCACAAGTTGAACACGAGCCAGCAGTGTGACACAGCAGCCAAAAAGCTAATGCGATTTTTAGGCTGGTTTAACAGAACTCTTGTTTCCAAGTCGCAAGAAGCATCAGTTCTGCTTTATTCTGCATTACTCTGAGCTTGTATGGAGTGCTGTGTTCAGTTCAGGCGCTGCACTTAAAGAAGAACGAAGGCAAACTAGAAGAGTTTCAAACAAAGATTGGAAAGGCTAAGAGGAACCAGGTGTGTTTAGCCTGGGGAAGCGAAGATTGTCTGGGAACATGGCTGCATTCTCCGAAGGTGATTTGTGCTCACGATGCTATAAGGGCATTCACACCCAACCCCGTTTCCCAGACTGTTTATGCCGGCAAAAACATTGGGGTGGTAACATTGGGCCACTTCCAGTCAGTGCAAATCCCATAACTCCATAGTGTTGTCATGCCTTTAACGTCCTGGTTAATTTGGGTCCTGCTTCTGGACACGGGTGGCACTGTGGGTTAAACCACAGAGCCTAGGACTTGCTGATCAGAAGGTCGGCGGTTCGAATCCCTGTGACGGGGTGAGCTCCCGTTGCTTGGATCCTGCTCCTGCCAACCTAGCAGTTTGAAAGCACGTCAAAGTGCAAGTAGATAAATAGGGACCGCTCCAGCGGGAAGGTAAACGGCGTTTCCGTGCGCTGCTCTGGTTCACCAGAAGCGGCTTAGTCATGCTGGCCACATGACCCGGAAGCTGTACGCCGGCTCCCTCGGCCAATAAAGCGAGATGAGCGCCGCAACCCCAGAGTCGGCCACGACTGGACCTAATGGTCAGGGGTCCCTTTACCTTTACCTTTATCTGTCGCACCAATGCACTGTCATCCTGTCAAGGACCCGTTGCTCAATAAAACACCAGTAAAATGCCATTGAACTGTGGGTGTCCCACTGTGTTACCTGGAGAAAGTGAACAGAGGAAAGCTTTTCTCCCTCTCAACTTAACACTGGAACTCATGGGTATTCAATGAAGCTGAATCTTAGGACGGAGGAAAGAAAGTCCTTCTTCATGTAGCAAGCACATAGTTAAACTGCGGAACTCCTTCCCACAGGAGGTAGAATCATAGAATCGTAAAGTTGGAAGGAAACCCAGGGGCCATTTAGTCCAGCCCCCTGCAATGCAGGAATCTCAACTAAAGCATCCATGGCAGATCACAGGAAGCGACGGCCAACAACCTGTCAGGCTTTGGGGAATCAGCTTCCTCCTCTCGTGGCAGTAGATAAGAAGATCAAACAAAAGGAAGGTCTTACCAGTTAGAATCTTTAATAATCACAGCGAGAGAACAAAGAACACATCTCCTAGAAATGGCGGTGCTCCCAATTAAGGATTACCCCCATCCGTCCCTATTAATCTACGTCATTCCTACATCTTGAGCTTGTACCCTCTGCGCTTTCTGTTCTGAGACTTTCTGAGCTCTTCGTGACCTTGGGCAGAGCAGAGGAATGATGTCCAGCGACTATGAATCTGTTAACCCTCTCTTTTCCAGTGTTTCTTCTCCTAGCTGTTCCCCATCCAGTATTTCCCAGCTTCTGCCTTCTGAACTGTGCCCCTCAGAAAACCACTGTTCCAAATCTATACTGTCCTCCTACTCCTGGGAAGATTCAGGATCAGGAGCAGGGGGAGGGGGTGGCTCCCACCATTCCTCCTCAGTGCAGCCCTCCTCAGCGCCGTCCCTGACACAGCTTGGGTGTGCTGGGCCCGGGGTAACCCGAGCAACATGGTCCAGGTCCGGTCCCGAATCCAAGGGTTCTGCGAGGAGTCAGTCCAACAGGGCCAAGGCAGGACACGAGGCAGGAAACCAGGCAAGGTCAGGCACAGGGTCTCAGGCAGGTTCTAGCAAACAGCAATGTTGCTCCCGCAACCTGACGTGGGGTCCGGCAGCCTTTTATCTTTGCCGGGGTAATGGCTGGTCCTGATCCCCCGGTGACTCACCTCCCTGTTTCGCCCGAAGGCGAGCACTCCTCCTGCGAGTACTCAGGTCTCTCCTTCTCTCAGACCTCAGTCTCTGCAGCTCGGGAGATGTCGTTGGGTTACTAGACCCAGAGGGCGCCTCAGCCTCTCCTAACCCAACTGGTAGTGGAGCAGCTGTAAGTGATGGCCCAGCTGAAGGCAACGAGGTAATCCCCACATCTGGAGCCAGGGCAGGCTCAGGCCCCTGACTTGGCCCAGCTGGTGTTTGTTGCAGGGGAACCTGTGCAGACTGGGGCTCTTCAGAATCAGGCCCCAGACTTGGTTCAGGTGCCGCCTGAGGCAAAGGATCCGGTGCCGACTGAGACTCCTCTGGTTCCGAGTCCGAGCCCGAGTCTCAGGCCATCACACTGGGTGACTTTAAAAAAGAGGATTCGACAAATTCACAGTTGTTAAACTATGATGACAACGATAACAACAACGAAAACAATGATGATGATGATGATAAATATTTTAGTGGCTGCGTAAGGTCTGCCTAGTGCTTCATTTCTTCTTTTCCCCTTAACTTAGGTCTGGCCCCAATGCAGAGTGACGTGGACAAGAAACCTTTCACCTCCATCCTCTACGGGAATGGACCCGGGTACAGAGTCATCGATGGAGAGAGAGAGAACGTGTCCACAGTGAACTTCAGTGAGTCCCAGGCCTATAGGGGACACCCCCACCCCACCCCCAGTCACCCCTGCCTACACCCCCTCCCTCCAATTCCACTCTGCCATAATGGTGGTGGTAATTCTAACCGGGGGCGGGGGGGGCAGTGCTCTAAGTTTTAAGATGGGTTCTAACTCTTCACTCATTCTATCAGGTTGCGTTTCGTACCGCTAAGTTGCTTCGAGACTTTTTCATTGTGCAAAGCGGCTAAGAAGTCTAATAACTTTAATAGAGAGAATTGTGTGGGAATGTTCAGGGTGGCAGGAGAGGATATATTGTTTATTAATATCCTTCCTAACTTGCGCTAGCAAGCTCCTTTATACAGCAGAGTTACATTCCCCTTTTTATATGCACAGCAGATAGCTGGTTGCAGGCTCGTGTGAGCCTCTCACTATTACACAATTCAGTCTGTCTCAGATTGAATTGTACGTTCCTGGTGAATTGTAAGTTCCCTTGAATCCATCTTAAAAGAATAAAGACATGGCAATCTTATCCAAATTCAATAAAAGAAGTTTACTCACATCAGTTCACAGTTGGATTCCTGAAGGCAGACTTAGTTACAAATATGTACATGTGGATCTACCCCATATGGGGGAATGATCCCAGTGCTTCTGCTAGCTGAGAGCTAGCAGAGCAGTCCTAGCTAGAAGCTGGTCAAAAGTGAAGGAAGTCAAAAAGAGGAAGGTTGCTGCGTGACTCTTCCTTTTGTTACCTGGACAGGTAAGGTCATGCCTACCTTCTATCACATGCAAAAGGAAGGATGCTCTAGCCAGGAGGAACAGGAAGTTTCGACTGGCTGGACCAAACATTCCCTCGCATGTCCACTCTAGGAAAACAAGGAATGTTGTACTTGACTGCCTCTCATGGATCGCATCCCACAAAACGCACCCTGATAAGTGTTTCCTCCATTTTCCCGCTCCCTCTCTAGCGGATGCCAACTACCAGGCCCAGTCCGCCGTCCCAATGCGCATGGAGACACATGGAGGGGAAGACGTGGCCATCTTTGCCAAGGGGCCCATGGCGCACCTCCTCCACGGAGTCCATGAGCAGAACTACATCCCCCACGTCATGGCCTACGCCGCCTGCATTGGCGAGAACACGGGCCACTGCCGCTCCGGAGCGCCCACAAGGAGCCCGTCGGGACTCCTCGCCGCGACCCCCATGTTCTTCTCCCTCGCTCTGCTCAGGCTGCTGTTCTAAAGGCTTGCCTTCGGAGCGCTCCTCTACCGGTTGAGCCTGACCGTGCAGCGTCCGGGGCTCCACGACCTGCCTCTGGAAATGGGGTTCAGGTTTCAGCGACGGAGTGCACCTCTTTGCTGCGACTGACCAACCGCTAGGAATTTCCATTCCAGGCTCGAAGGCACCGGGGGCACCGGGTCAAACATCACTTGTTTGTTTTGGATGTTCCAGGAGCAACGCCAGCCTGACATTCTGAGATATTTTCTCCGGCAACTTCCTCAACGAAGATAAGAACGCCATAGGGCTCTGTTGCATGGGAAGGGCATGCTCTGCGTTTTTTGTTTTCCTTCTCTTTGCTGACGTGTCTCTTACTTCACCAGAACGTTTTAACCGCCTGCTGTCTTAAAGGCTTGTCACCTTCCTTCCTTCTGCAAAGGCAGGCACCCCTAAAAGATAAAAAAACAAAAAACACCCGCTCTTCCTTCTCAATCCATTATTCCTGATTTATATTGTGAGCAGTGGGAGTTCTTTCACCAATCAACCAGCTCGAAACCAGCCGTGAAATTTAAGTTCAAAGAAGCAGAGGGTTATCGTTCCCCTGCTCCACAGGCCTCTGAACTTTGTTGTTCCTCTTTCCCAACGATGGGGGCAGCTGATTCCATCTGGCTACATAGCAGAAAGAGAGACCGTGGGCCGCACCAGGACTCTCCTTTGGGAGACTTTGGGGCTCCGCTCTCCTTGAATCTCTTTCCATTCCTTCATTCGAAGGACTTCTGCGCCTAGTTTGCTTCCCCCCTCCTCCTTCCCAGCCCCCTTTTCTTCTTTTCACACGTATTTTATTAGTGCTTTTTGTAAATGGCTCCGGGAGCACTTTTTGGGTGTGGGTGTGCGTGTGTATGAAGTAAAACAGTTAAACAAAACAAAAAAACACACACAAAAAAACAAACAAATACCCAGAGGAATGCTCAGCTTGATTTGTTCACATGCAGCATGTTTTTTTTTATGGGGGGACGCGGGGGGGGGGGTATACATACCCCTAAACATTTCGTGAATCTAAGTTTGGCCTCATGGAGGGGCAGTATTTCAATATCAGTAGGAAAATGAGAGTACCCCTAAACATTTTTTTTAAAGAAAAAAAGCACTGGTCACATGTATGCACCTAACCCTTAGCAAAACCATGCCTGAATGATAAACCAGGTGGGGTGGGTGTGTTTTAAGCGGTCATTGGTTGTAACACCACAAGTTCTGCAGCATTTGAAATCCTATGCTTTTGTTTAAAGCAACGAGCAAACCTTTGATTGTATGTTTAAAGAAATGAACTCTGAAGTTTTTGTTTTTTTAAGTGGCAGAGAACTTGTGCTGAGAGGATGAGAGGAGGATGAGGGGCTCTGTTTGATGTGGTGTGAGCCATGCTTATGTGGTGTGCTGTGGCGTTGGGGCTGGGAAAAGGGCTGGCTCTCCTCTCTGATGCTATCTCTGCACGCAGCTTGCAACGTTAGCCAGCCATGCGATCCCTTCCGACCTGTTTCAGTTCTGGGGAGCGTCTTTAGCCCTCCAGATGTTGTTACCCTCCAGCCAGCTGTTAGGGCTGATAGGGCAACGGCAAACCCTGCAACATCTGCATGGCACGCAAGGGACAGCCTTGATCTATCCGAAATGGTTTCGCTTTGTGTGAACAACACAGAAAGTTCCGCCACCTTTGCTTCTCCAACTCTGTCCTTGGAGGGAATTAGATAGTTGCTGGAACTGCAACGCTGGGAAGCAGCTGGAGGGTGTCTTAAGCCAGCAACTTGCATCACAAACCCTGCAGCCTTCAAAATCCTTTTTCAAATGGCTTTGCATCATCCACACGCAGAGGTGCTGCCCCGTGGTGGATTGAGGGGCTGCAAAGCAAGTCCCCGGAGGAGGCTCTGATTCGAACTCTGAGCTTGCTCCACAGCACTGGAGCAATCACAACCATTAGTTCAAGACTCCTCTGACGGCTCAAGGAGGTTAAAGGCGGTACCGTGTATCCAGGGCCGGCCCTGTCGTTGTGCAAAAAGAGGAGACAGTGCCTCAGGTGGCGGATGCTGGAGGGAGCAGGCCCTGGCTTCCTAAGCTCCTGCACGCACGCACGTATGCACTCACGCACACACAGCCACCCCCTTCCACATCTGCTGTATATTTAACACCTGCTGTATACTAAACACCCTCTCCTGGCCACCCCAAATAGCCTGCCCAGTGGCGTAGCGTGGGTTGTCAGCACCCGGGGCAAGGCAAGTAATTTGCACCCCCTAACCCGTGGATTTGCGCCCCCTAACCCGTGGATTTGCGCCCCCTAACCCTAACCCCCAGATGTTGTGCCCGGTGCGGCCGGCCCCCCCTGCACCCCCCACCCTACGCCACTGAGCCTGCCCCCTCAGTGGGCAGCGGGCAAAATCCAGTGCAAGGGATGTGCACTAGCAGAATCTCCATCTCTCCTTAAAATCAGCTCCAGGAGAGGATTGGGCAAAGGCCATAGTTCAGCGGTAGGGCATATGCCTTGCAAGCAGAAGGTCCCAGTTCTAGTCTCCAGTGGCACCGCTAGGTAGGGCTGGGAGAAAACCCTGGCGACCTACTTTTGCCAGTCACCCGGTTGGGCCAATGCCCTGACTCTGTAAAAGGCAGCTCCCTGATTTCCTCAGTCCAGCTATCAGCCTAGTTCAGTAATCTCCAACCTCTTGCGACCCAAGACCCGCCTTCAACCCAAGCACTCCTTTGAGGGCACAGTTATTCATAGTTCCCCACATATTTGCATGGTGGCTATGCTGTTGTGACACCCGCCTTTGACCAGCTAGCGACCCAGCAGTGGGTCCCAGCCGGTCAGCTGAAAGCCAGTGGCCTAAGTCAGCTTCTGTCCGTTCAAAGTGGCGCCATTTTGTCCCTTCTCTCAGGCAGCAGAATGCCTTGAGCTGGGCCCACAGCCCAATTCTAATTAACCAGAACGAATTATTCCCTGTTCCTCATAATACTTGAACTTTGGGGCGGCTCAGTGAAAGACGTTTGGTTGGAAGAGCAAGTTCAGGCCAAAACAAAAAAGCCCTTCTTCGTATAATGCGAAATTTGCAGGCTTAATCGCCACCAAGTTCTAGGGAGTGCCAATGGCTTTGAATGGGGGTGGGTGGGGTGGCAGGTGATGACACGGCTGGCCTGCAACATTTTGGTGCTGCAGGCAAATAGTCCCATCCCCACAGCTGCCCCCTTGCCCATACTGATGCACTTCAGGTACCAGTGAGTGGCACAGGCACGACTGCAGGGGCGCGGTGGGGAGGGACCCAGATAATAATAATAATAATAATAATAATAAAATAATAAACCTTTATTGTCACTACACCACCTGTGTGCAGTGAAATTAAACACACCCCCCCACATACACTCAGTCTTGTTCACACTCTGTGTGCTTGTTGGAAGTCTATTGCACCACTATTATTTTTCCATTCAGCAGCCCAACAGCCCACGGATAAAAACTGTTCTTTAACCTGTTAGTGCAGCTAAATATACTTCTGTATCTCCTGCCCGAAGGTAGGAGATTAAAGATGTGCTGGCTGGGGTGTGCGTTGTCCCTGAGAATCTTCCTTGCTCTCCTGAGGCAGTGGTCTCCTGCGATGTCATCTAGCAAACTCAGGGGACAGCCCATGATATCATGTGCTATATTCACCACCCTCTGTAGGGACTTCCTGTCCGTGGCTGTCAAACCAGCATACCACACTGTAATACAGTATGAAAGGACACTTTCTATTGTGGACCGGCAGAAAGAGATCATCAGTTTTTGTGTGACATTGTTCTTACGCAAGACCCTAAGGAAATGGAGTCCCTTTTGGGCCTTCCTAGCCACCTGGCCGCCCAAGGTGGGCTTAGACCCTCCAAGTGCCCCTCTTTTCCAGGGGCAGTCCCAGACTTACAGAAGCCATCCCGGTTCCTGATTAGATCCCAGAATGTCCCACATTTCATTGGAGAAATGTTGGAGGGTATGGAGTTATGCAACCTCCGAGCCAAGGAGATAAGTAACTAGACATTCTTTAGAAGACATCTGAAAGCAGCCCTGTATAGGGAAGTTTTTTTTTATAAAAAAAGGTTTAATATTTTATTATGTTTTTATATATGTTGGAAGCTTCCCAGAGTGGCCGGGGCAAGCCAGTTATTATTATGGATTAAAGGGACCCCGACCATTAGGTCCAGTCGTGACTGACTCTAGGGTTGCGGCGCTCATCTCGCTTTACCGGCCGAGGGAGCCGGCGTACAGCTTCCGGGTTATGTGGCCAGCATGACTAAGCCGCTTCTGGCGAACCAGAGCAGCGCACGGAAACACCGTTTATCTTCCCGCCGGAGTGGTACCTATTTATCTACTTGCACTTTGATGTGCTTTTGAACTGCTAGGTTGGCAGGAGCAGGGACCGAGCAACGGGAGCTCACCCCGTCGCGGGGATTCGAACTGCCGACCTTCTGATCGGCAAGTCCTAGGCTCTGTGGTTTAACCCACAGCACCACTCGCGTCCCTCTATTATGGATTAGGACGTCCCTATTTTCATCGGGAAAATGTTGGAGGGTATGTGTCTAAATAGAATCTGCCACTGAATGCTACCAGTTTCTGCCAGAACTGAGGCTGTTGGGATTCAAGAGTCCAAAACAATTTGGACGGCCTCAGGCTCCTCAGGTCTGTCTGTCAGTTCAGTCTAGTTTTGCCTATTAGGACACCAACTGGGGTGGGGGAGGCCGCTGGGGATGGAAGGACACAGGAGAATAGTTTAAAGCCCTATACAGCCTAGGACCCTCGTACCTACAGGACCGCCTCTCCTGGTATTACCCACAGAGAAACATTCAGTCTTCAAATAAAAACATCTTGAAGGTCCCAGGCCACAGAGAAGTTAGGCTGGCCTCAACTAGAGCCAGGGCTTTATCGGCTGTGGCTCCGATCTGGTGGAACACTCTGCCACAAGAGACAAGGGCCCTGCGGGACTTGACATCTTTCCGCAGGGCCTGCAAGACAGAGCTGTTCCACCAGGCCTTTGGCCAAGACACAGCCTGACTCCCTCCCTCGGCAATCTTCACGGAGCTCTGGCCCAATGGTGGCCAGTGGCTTGAATTTAATTAATTTTATAATGAATGATTTTAGAGTGTTGTTTGTGCTGTACTTTTGTACTGTTTTATTGTTGTTAGCCGCCCTGAGCCCAGCTTCGGCTGGGGAGGGCGGGATATAAATAAAATTTATTATTATTATTATTATTATTATTATTATTATTATTATTATTATTTGCACTTAAAGACAAACCTATCTAATTTTCTCTTTCCAAAACCAGGTGCCAACAAAAGCAAAGGCATCCTTGCAATTCGTCCGCCTCTGAATTTTGCAATGCCACTCCAGCCAAGTCATGGGGCGCGAAAATGCACATGCTAGGGCAAATCATGGATTAAATTGCATATAATAAAGTATGCTAATGTGTGGCATTGGGAAAACTGCTTTGCAAAAGGGTGGGTTTTAGAGAAAATTGCACGCGAAAATGTGCATACTGGTAGCCCACATCTTTTTTTGGGGTTACATTCCAGGGATAGCATGTAAATAATAATAATAATATATTTTTTTAATTGTTTGTACCTTGCCCATCTGACTGGGTTGCCCCAGCCACTCTGGGCGGCTTCCAGCATATTCAAAAACACAATGAAACATTAAACGTTAAAAATTTCCTGATACCGGGCTGCCTTCAGAGGTCTTCTAAAGGTTGTCTAGTTACTTATCTCCTTGACATCTGATTGTGGGGGCGCGTTCCACAGGGAGGACATCACTACCAAGAAGGCGCTCAGCCAAAATAGTATATAGCCAAAACAACCATTTAAAAACAGGGGAAATAGCTCACAAGAAACACAGTTCAGCAATTAACCAGTCCAGCGAGCAAGGCGGAGGACTTAAAAGCTCTTTTCGTGTTGCGAAAACGTACCTCAAAACGAGCTTTTAAGCTACTCCCCTTTAGCACGTTTAATAACCACGTAAAGTTGAAACCACACATGTTCAATACACGAAAGCGGAGGTCTACCTACATTGGGGGAAGCTGGCACTAAAAGGCGGAAGAGATTTTAAAAACAAACAAACCACAATGGAAATGGGAAGGACTGGGCTTAAGATTGGAGAGGTTTAGAAGATCGGAGAGGAGTGGAAGTTGATTCAGATCTGCCCATCTCACTCGTTGCCTGAGCATGTTTGTCACTGAAGAGGGAGAAACCTCCTTTCAGTCGCCCCTGCAGGGACCAGGTAGACTGAGCAAAGATTTGTCCCCCTTTCACCTGCAGACAGAAGGAAGATCCAAGCTTGGCTGCTGCTCCCTTGTGGAATTAAACGCTTGCTGCCAAAGCAAAGGATTTGCAGAGATGCTGGCATCAAACTTTGCTGAAAGAGAGAGCTGTTGTTCTTGTTGTTGATGCTGCTGTTGTGTGTGTTTTATAAATCAGAGTCCCTGTTGATTGGTTTTCTTGTTGTCCTTTGGCATAACTTTTTTAAAAATTTGAAATAAAATTATTTTTGAACAGCTGGAGAACTGAGTGTTTTGAAGGAAACAGGGACGACATCACACAGGTGTTCCAGAACCACAGACCTGACTTTGGGAACATAGTTGCTCAGAAAGTGACTGAGAGATGCTGTGTCCTTTTCTTGTGAGAACCCACGGCCCCCGCTTCATCAAGCCAGCACAACGGCTGACCAGATTATTACTATAATTACAGTATTATATTATATATTTCTAATATCCTTCCTGCTACCTTGATGGGGACTCAGAGACGTACAGATAAAATGGGAACAGCTAAAAATGGGGGGGGGGTTCCCATTTAAAACGATTTAACATTAATGAATTGAAACTATCACCTAACTAGCTACCTATAAGATTTATTAAAAACGTACCAGATAATTACAATAAAAGCAGCACAGTGCCAGCCCTTTTATTAAAAACAGTCAGTTCCCAAAAGCCTATTGGAAGAAGAAAACCTCCACCTTTTAAAAAAAATAATAATTTTTTATTGGTTTTTACACATATTTCCCAGCATATCATCCTTTTAAACATCATTTCAAAATCTTTGGCTATCACAGCCTAAGACTTCCTTCAACCTCAACTGATGGTTTTCTAAAATCCTTTCTAATTATGCATTTTGTTACTACAGTTATTGCTATAAATTCAAATCTTAATACCTATTCTTAATTCTTTTCACAATAATTTATATATTACTCCTTACAAAACTTATTTCAACCCTACAAGCGATGTCAATTGGTTACAGTTGCTTTCCAAATACGTCGAAAGCTTCTTCCATTCCTTTAGCAAAGTCTGGTGCTGCTGGTTCCGAATTTTCCCAGTTAATCTCCCCATCTCAGCATAGTTCATCAGTTTCTCTTGCCACTCTCTCACATTTCATCTTGCTTCCATCTTTGGGCTAACAATATCCTTGCTGCAGTTATCGCATATAAAAACAATTTTTTATCATTCCTATAAATTTCTGTACACACAATACCCAACAGAAGGGCTTCTGGTTTTTTAACAAATGTACCGGTATATTTCAACATTTTTTTCAATTCATTATAAATCATTTCCCAGAAGTCCTTCACTTTCTTACATTCCCACCACATATGGTAAAAAGTACCCTCCTTTTCTTTACATTTCCAACATTTGTTATCTGTTTTGTACATTTTAGCTAACTTCACTGGTGTTATATACTATCCTGCACATCATTTCGTCATTTCTTTCAATGCATTGCAAGCAGTAAAATTTATTCCTTCTTTCCATAATTTTTCCCAGTCTTCTATTTGTATATTATTACCAATATTGGTGGAAAGGACAGCAAGGAAGGAGCCAGTTATAGAATTGCAGATTTGTAGAGTTGGAAAGGGACCCCAAGACTCATCTAGTCCAACCCTCTGCAATGTGCAAATCTCAGCTGAAGCATCCATGACAGATAGCCATCCAACCTCTGCTTAAAAACCTCCAAGGAAGGAGAGTCCACCACCTCCTGAGGGAGAGTCTGGCTCCTCTAGGCAGGGAGTTCCAAAGATGCCTTCTTCTTCTTTGGCAATCACTTGTAGCCGAGTAAGATTGTCTTCCATAAACACGGTTTTAACAGCGAGTCCTTAAGTGACTGTGGAGGCCAATTCTGGATCCACACGTCCTTCCACAGTGGGGACATAGGTTTCCGGGCGGGAGTTGATCACGGCGAGAGTTTGCCAAGCGCACCTTCCTCTTCGCACATTTCTCCCTTTCGTCCTGAGTTTGAGCGTCTTCAAAGCCCACAACACCTTTGGTAAAGGCTGTTCTCCAATTGGAGCGCTTGCAGGCCAGTGTTCCCCAGTTGTCGGTGTCTATCCTACATTTTTAAAGATTTGCCTTGAGGGAGTCTTTAAACCTCTTTTGTTGACCACCAGCATTACGCTTTCCATTTTTAAGTTTGGAATAGAGCAGTTGCTTTGGAAGACGATCATCAGGCATCTGCACAACATGGCCAGTCCAACAAAGTTGAAGAATCATTGCAATGATTCCAAAGCAATGATTCCAAAGATGTATGGGAGAAGCCACTGAGAAGGCTCTCTCCCATGTCCCCACCAAGTGCTCCTGTGGAGCAGGGAGACCAAAGATCTCAGAGCTCATGAAGCCCTCGGCCCTCGGGCCATTTCCAGCAATTGGCATTCAGAAGCATTTCTGTCTCTGACTGTAGAGGCAGATCACAGCCACAATGGCTGGTAGCCCCTTGAAAGCCACTTCCACAAAATTGCCTAATCCTCTTTTAAAGGTAAAGGTAAAGGAACCCCTGACCATTAGGTCCAGCCATGACCGACTCTGAGGTTGTGGCGCTCATCTCGCTTTATTGGCCGAGGGAGCCAGTGTACAGCTTCCGGGTCATGTGGCCAGCATGACTAAGCCGCTTCTGGCGAACCAGAGCAGCGCACGGAAACGCCGTTTACCTTCCCGCCGGAGCGGTACCTATTTATCTACTTGCACTTTGACGTGCTTTCGAACTGCTAGGTTGGCAGGAGCAGGGACCGAGCAACGGGAGCTCACCCCGTCACGGGGATTTGAACCGCCAACCTTCTGATCGGCAAGTCCTAGGTTCTGTGGTTTAACCCACAGCGCCACCCGCGTCCCTATAATCCTCTTTTAAAGCCACCCAATTTGGTGGCCGTCACTGTCTCCTGTGGGAGGGAGTTCCATAGATTAACAACATGCCAATTAAAGAAGCCCTTCCTTTTGAGCCTTCTGAATCTTCCAGCATTCAGAAGAGGGACTCTTGCAACGGAAAGCTGTAAGAGAAACGCACAAAGTCCGGTTCCCTCGAAAGAGCACGCAGCTGTTCTAGGTCATTTCATCCAGAGTTCATCCTTCAGGCTTAAGCGCTTTGATTTTTAATTAGGAGACTGGGAAATAAATGTACCAGCAAATTGCTGAAGGGTTTTCAGATGTTCTTGCCTGTCTCTTCAACTGCTGATCCCCGCCCCCCCCCCCGGCCCACATTTCCCCAGGAGTAGCAGCTTCAGACATTTTGCCTGCTCACCATGTGAGTCTATTAATTTTGTGCCAGTCAATATAATCAATCTGGCCCATCAGCCGGGCGCCTTAGGGAGAGGGGGGTGGGACAGGAAGCAAACGTGTCTGGTGGCACATCACAGCGCCTGCTACTCAAATCAATCTCCTCCTTTGGCTGGAGAAAGCCTGATTGATTGAGACGAAGCCTCTGCGGTACGCCAGCGGCAGAGACGGCGTCCGTATCCGTCCACGCATGAGCTGCAGCAAAGCATACAAAAATGTTTGCCAGGTATTCTGGGAGCTCTGTGGCACGCAGGCTGAATCGGTGGCAGCAGAATGCTTATGCCTCGGGTCTACTGGGAGGTCAAGAGCAGAGATCATTCAAGTTTGTAACTCAAGGGTTAAGTCAGCTGGACAAGATGGGGGCGGGCAGGGGGAGGGGTTGCTTAGCAACCAGCCAGAGTGGCATGAGAGGGTAACACTGTGCCCTGGATGGCTGTTCAGTTCTGAGGGAGTTTTCTTCTGCATATTTGGCTGGGGGCCTCCCTGCTATGTACAAGGCCTGAATTTTTTTTTATTTATGTTTTAAAGCTGAAACCTCTCTGTTCCTGTCATCCCAGTTTAAGGGGGGGGGCTTTTCTCTCTGGGCTGGATTTGCTAACAAGGTCATGACTTCAAGATCTGTGGTGGGCTCGACTCTGGGAGCGGTGGGCAGTGTTCCTTCACTTATACAGGGGAGGGGGCCAACTCTCTGGAGCAGAGCGTGTGCTTTGCATTTAGAAAGAGTATTTTCCCGGGTCAGCCCCAGATTTACAGAAGCCCTCCCGGTTTCTGATTTGCTCCCAGAATGCCCCGCTTTTCCTTAGGACGTCCCTGTTTTCATCAGAGAAATGTTGATGTTATTATTGCCAGTTTCTTATCCAGCCTTCACCCTAAGATCGCAGGGCAGGTTGGCACCAACTGATACGCAACACTACGCAGTATTTAAAAACCATTTAAAGTGACTTTTAAAACTACAAAAATATGGTGGGTCCTATTCAGTGCTTTTTTCTGGGGGGGGGGGGTGCAGGGGTATGCATACCCCTAAACATTTTAGAAATAATAATAATTTAAAATAATAATAATTGTCCAGTAGCACCTTAGAGACCAAATAAGTTTGTTCTGGGTACAGTGGTACCTCGGGTTACATACGCTTCAGGTTACATACACTTCAGGTTACAGACTCTGCTAGCCCAGAAATAGTACCTCGGGTTAAGAACTTTGCTTCAGGATAAGAACAGAAATTGTGCTGCGGGAGGCCCCATTAGCTAAAGGGGAGCTTCAGGTTAAGAACAGTTTCAGGTTCGAATTATGTTCTTAACCTGAGGTACCACTGTATAAGCTTTTGTGTGCACGCACACTTCTTCAGAACATGCACATGAAAGCTTATACCCAGAACAAACTTTGTTGGTCTCTAAGGTGCTACTGGACAATTTTTTAATTTTTTTTATTTATTTCAACTGCGTCAGACCAACACAACTACCTACCTGGCCCTAAACATTTCGTGGATCTAAGTTTGGCCTCATTGGAGGGGGCAGTATTTCAATATGAGTAGGAAAACGAGAGTACCCTTAAACGTTTTTTAAGAGGGAAAAAAGCACTGGTTCTATTAATGTTGGAGGGTATGTGGTTCCTTTCATGTTCCCTTTAATACATCTGGAGGTACAAAGGGAGTTACCGTAATTTAAAACAGCAACCGCAACAGCAGAACTGCACGAGGTCCAGTTGTTAAAGTCCGTCCCTTCCTTTCCTGCTTCCTCGGTTTCAGAAATGACTTCCACAGATCTCTCCGGTGAGCCAGCCCTGTGCAGCTAGGAAGCAAGTCTCTGGGGACACCTTCTCCTCCTCCTGGCCAGCTTGCTGTCGACTCCAGCGGCCCATTACCCAGAGGCCCCCCCTTCTCTCCGCCATGCCACAGGCCACCCTGAACGACGGGTCTTCCCGGCGGCTGAGCTATCTTTGAAACAGCCTGGCCTACTGGAATGTCTTGTGGCTCTTGCGGTTTCCCAGCGAGGGTTCCAGCCCGGCCGGGCAGGCAGCAGGACATGAAGCGGCTTTCTGTTTGGGGGGAGTGGCAGAGAGAGTGGAGGGGGGGACACGATACTAGGAATACATTGAGAATAAACATGGGAAGCCACAGAGGAGAACGCCAAGCACCTAGGGAGCCAGAGGCGGCCGGCGGCCAGCAGGAGCCTTCAGCCCTCGCTTTATTTATGCAGCCCGGCTTTTAAAAATACCGAACTCTACTGACATGAACTCACTTGAAGTATCTTCTCAGCAAACATCCTGCCATATTTAGCCCAAAGCTCGGAGTCACAGTCTCTCTCTCCCCCCCCCCAGTTTCTTTAAGGTAAAGGTAAAGGGACCCCTGACCATTAGGTCCAGTCGTGGCCGACTCTGGGGTTGCGGCGCTCATCTCGCTTTACTGGCTGAGGGAGCCGGCGTGCAGCTTCTGGGTCATGTGGCCAGCAGGACTAAGCCGCTTCTGGCGAACCAGAGCAGCACACGGAAACGCTGTTTACCTTCCCGCCAGAACGGTACCTATTTATCTACTTGCACTTTTGTGCTTTCGAACTGCTGCGTTGGCAGGAGCAGGGACCGAGCAACGGGAGCTCACCCCGTTGCAGGGATTCAAACCGCCGACCTTCTGATCGGCAAGTCCTAGGCTCTGTGGTTTAACCCACAGCGCCACTCGCATCCCCTAGTTTCTTTAGCAGGGCATAAAATTTCAGCTTGGGGTCCCCGTTAGTAGGGTTAAGCTTCTGTATGGCATTGAGAGCTGCAATGGAGCAGTCAATTGCTTGGGGATGTCAGCCACCCTCTCAGGTGGCCGGCATTCATCACCAAGGTGAAAGGGACCCTTTCCACAAACACCCTCCTCTCTTTAAGAACCTAGGAATAGCCTGGTGGATCAGCCCGATGGGATTTCTAGTCCAGCATCCTCGACTCAAAGTGGCTGAACAACTTCACACTGGGCCTCTTTATGTTCTCTGTGTAGTGGTTGCTTTTACAATATGTGGCGGGGGGTGGAATAAAGGGAGAATTGGAATAAATAATTAGAGATCTCAATTCCGCCCACACAGTGGAAAACTGTTTTAACTGCTATAACAAGGGTGTCTCTGGACCTTAAATTGAGGCTCATACATAAAAAAATAATACAGTGGTACCTTGGGTTACATACGCTTCAGGTTACAGACTCCGCTAACCCAGAAATAGTACCTCGGGTTAAGAACTTTGCTTCAGATGAGAACAGAAATCGTGCGGCGGCAGCGGGAGGCCCCATTAGCTAAAGTGGTACCTCAGGTTAAGAACAGTTTCAGGTTAAGAACGGACCTCCAGAATGAATTAAGTTCTTAACCCGAGGTACCACTGTACTTAGAATATACTGGACCCCATTATGTTTGTTTAAAAAAGGGCTATCTAAGGCAAGGGTCAGCAAGGTTTATCTTGTCTGGGCCAGATCGGTTCTGTGGAGATCGTGCGCCTGTGATTTTCAGTGTCTGCGTCTGCGCAGATGTGATTTTTGGCACTGCAGAAGCGAGTCCCCGTGCTGCGCCAGTTTAGCACAATGGGCGAGCGGGTGGCTCAGTTCGGGAGCAGCTTGTGGGCCAGTCAAACGACCGTCGTGGGTCGCTTCTGTCCCATGGGCCTTAGGTTGCGGACCCCTGATCTAAGGTATCTAACTATTGGAGATGCAATAGGGATAATGCTTCTCTAAAACATTTCTTTTCATTGTCCTATATTGGAAGATTTTTGGCGGAAGGTAACTGAAACTATCAACAGAACTGTACGGAACAACCTTACATTTACAGAGCAAAATATCCTCTTGAATTATATAGCCAGCACATGGAACCTTACAAAAGGACAATATGAATGGATTCTCTGTGCCCTTACCCATAGCTGTCAAGTGTCCCTTATTTGAAGGGACAGTCCCTTATTCCAGTGCCATGTCCCGTTGCTGTCCCTTATGGATGGATGTCCCTTAAATGTCCCTTAAATGATGTCCCTTAAATTTCAAAGGAAGCAGCTCCTCTCCCTCCCTCCCTGCCGGCCAGGGCGGAGGGAGGCTCCAACTGTGTTGCTTGGCTGTGTTGCTCACCCAATAAGAAGTCTAAGAACGACTGAGGGGTGGAGCTTGCATGCCTTGTGTGTGGCTAGTTAATGCAAGCTGAGGGGGTTTTTGAATGCTGGACACCATTTTGTTGCACGTGCTGCTGCAAACTTTGCAGTGCAAAGCCAGGCCGGGGAGCCATCTTAAGTTGAGGCTGCATAGGCCTTGTGGTGCATGTGATTCAGATTCTATTCAGTTGAGCCTCTGGTTACAAAGTTGGTTGGACAGTGTTCTCGAAGCTACCAGCATGAGTTTGACCAGACTGCAGGAGGACAGGAAGACTGGAGTGCCTGGAACAGGTGAGGCTGCAGGTCCCTTATTTTGGCTGCTGGTCCCTTATTTTCAAGGCTGCTGGTCCCTTATTTTCAAATCTGTAAGTTGACAGCTATGCCCTTACCACAGCAAAAAGACTGATTCTGATGAATTGGAAAAATAAAAATATGTCTCCCTTCTATGGTTGGACTGAAGACTTATATAAACTCGCAACATATGAACAACTTGCATATAAGCGCAGACTTCCATGGAGAAATTCAGTGATATTTAGAATCTGTTCTTACAAATACTGTAATAGGTTAAGATCTGGTGAAGTACAATAACAACCTTGTAAAGTATACAGTTTGGGGTCCCTCCCCTTAATTTTCCCTTTTACACGTGTTCTGTTTCTCTTTTTCTTCTCTGTCTCTTTTATTTACATCTCACCATGTTTAGCGCACATATAATTATGTTAATTTGAACTTTCAATAAATATGTTTATAAAAAAATCAAAACAAAACCAATATGTGGCGGGGGGCTGCGTACACCAGCAGTTCCCAATTTTTTGGGGGGGACACACACTGCCCAGTGCCCCCTAGCCTACAAAAAGCATAATTCAGAATAGTGGCTTGCATGACCTACTAACGAAGATAATAACACCACCAAACAGTAATGATTAATTGTGCATTTGTTCAAAATCCAGTTAAAGCTATGTAGTTTAATGAATCCGGCAAAACGAATGAACTTGATCCAGCTTTTCAAAGTCTGATTATACCTCCAGTACTCACTTGGGGAACCAGCGGGTTCCACGCTACGCATTCAAAGCACATTTTTAAAAAAGCAAAGTTTCTCACAAAGAGTTCTGGGAGCTGTAGTTTACTCCCCATGGAGATACTGTCCCCAGCACCCTTAGCAAACTACAGTACCCAGGATTCTTTGGGGGAGGCTATGTGCTTTAAACGTGTGGCTTGTACACAGCCGGTAACAGCTGAGTATTTGAGGGGGACAATTCTCCAAACTTGTGTGTACATTAGCGAGCAGGGGAGGGCAGAGAAAAAAGCAAGATTAGGCATATAAGCCCAGATCTATCATCATCACTGTCTGTTATGTACTGAGTTGAATGGGATCCAAAAGGCAGCAGTCTGGTCCTAGAACAATAGGATTCAGAATGCGGCAGTCTGATTGGTTCACAGGAGCCACCCAATCCAGCTCCAGGTGGAAGGGAATCCGCAACCTGATTGGCCTACAGGTGAATCCCAGAATTAGCCAATCACGTGGGGCCCATTGTGTAAATAATGTATATAAAGCAGACATTCTGGGGAACTTCCATTCCTCTTCACCACTATGAGCTGAATAAAGAGCATGAAATCCACCCTCGATTCCGAGTATATTTCACTGTCCAAGTTCTGTTCTTTTTGCATGTGGAAGTCCCAGGCAGTGGCATAGTGGGGGGTGGGGCAACACAGGGGTAGTTCCCCTGGGTGCAAAATTCTTATGGGCACAATGCAACCTCACCAGACAACAGAACAACTCTTCTTTTCTTATCTCTGCAGCTGTGATCTCCTGGATGACATGGATACCATTAGGGAGTTGAATGTGCATGCGTACTCCACCTGTTTGCGCTAGCAACCCACGCTACGCCACGGGTCCCAGGTTCAATCCCTGGTCCCGCCCTTCCCTAAAAACTTCTAAAAACCTGCAGGTGGAAGCTGGGATAAAGGTCTCTATGTACAAGGCTTGTTGGAAGAAGGTCTTCAGGAGGTGCCCAAAAGGCAACAGAAGTGGGGCCTGTCTGGTATTTAACAGGAGAGAATTCCAAGGCGTCGGTGCCACCACACTGAAGGCCCTGTCCCTGCAATGTGTGGAATGAACCTCCTGGCAAGGTGGCATCTGCAGGAGGCCCTCACCTGTCGAGTGCAGTGATTGATTTGGTACATAAATGGCGGACCTCGAGGTCTCAAATTTCAGCAGTGTGATGCCAAAATTCGGTGTGCCGAATTTTTGCACTTTATGCACCACAACCAGCACTTTGAGCTTAGCCTGGTAACTAATTGGCAGCCAGTGCAAATTTTCTTTTTCTCCCCCACCCCTTTTTATTATTATTTTGCAGCACAAACACACATAACACTAATAAAAAGAAAGAAAAAGAAAAAAGAAATGAAAACTTCAAAAGAAAATACAAAAACCAATACGAAACAAATAATGAACAATGAACATGTAACCATATTTCAGTTCTTCTTTTCTTCTAGTTGACTTCCTTCGTCCTCAGTGCGGTTCTGTTTTCATATTTTGTAAACTGTTTCCTTCTCACTACGTTCTCCCCCTTTTCTTTCTATTTTTAGCTTTTACACCATAATTTGTTTTGCAAAAGCCCCCCCCCCCCAATTTTTTAAATTCATTTTATAACACAAAAGACAAACAATGCAAACAAATTCTTGTCTTATCCTTATTTTTTCTAAACATTGTTGGGTGAGCTTCCCCAAGTCCCCCCTATCTGATTTTCATTTTAACTCATCTTTAGCAGATTACGTATATCATAATTTTAAACCATTTTTTTATCAGACTTAAAAATCTTTACATTTTATCTCTTACAAATAATACTGTTTTAAAATACATTATCTTCTACTTCTAACCCTACAGCCTATATCCACTTCCAAAGCTATTCTAAGATTTAACTATTATTGTTTTGCAAAAGTTAATCAAAGCAAGTCCAGGTATTAATTTGAGGGCACTGCTTTTTAAGGTAATCTCTGTATTTCCCCCCATTCTTTTTGAAATTTTTATTTAGACCTACCCCTAATTGCATCTAGCCAATTCAATATCATCAAATAATTTTTCTTGCCATTTTTTTTCTGTTGGTGTTGTCAGTGCAAATTTTCTTCTAGCAGCAGGTAATGCGGGGGCAATATCCTGTCCCATAGCGAGCAATTGAGCCGCCACTTTTTTGCAGTAGCTTACAGACAAACTTCGAGGGCGGCCTCATATATAGAGCACATTGCAGCAGTTCAATTTAGAGGTTAAACAGACGGATTTGGATTAACATTTCTTTGCAGAGGAGCATGTGCGATAGTTGTGGTTTGTTGAAAGCCAACAGAGATGAGAGAGGGGTAGAGAAACAGGAATTTTTTGGTGGTGACTCGGTTGAGAGTTCCTGTGATTTGTAAGTCTCCTTATGCATCGTAAACGCAGGGTGATGAAATGTGCGGAGCAGACTAAGGAAATATAGCCACACCTCGTTGCTCTGCATAATTTCGTCAAGCTGGTAGAATCCAGTGTTTCTTGATCAAAGGACACATGCGTTTTAAAACGGACAACGCTGAGAAAAGCTGTGTAGCTATTAGGTGGTGATAAGGGTAAGGGAGAGATCTGGCCCGGTTTGAATTTAAAGGCGAACTTAACTTGCGATTCCTCAAACAATAGGAGAACCAAAAACACAGCCACACTTCTCCAAATGTTGCAGTTCTCCAGCCAAGTATTGCACGCACACGCGCACACACACACACACACACACACGGTTTACATAAGAATGCATGCATTGGTGAAGATAACACACAAAAATACAATATGTTGTTGTTGTTTAGTCATTTAGTCATGTCTGACTCTTCGTGACCCCATGGACCAGAGCATGCCAGGCACTCCTGTCTTCCACTGCCTCCCGCAGTTTGGTCAAACTCATGCTGGTAGCTTCAAGAACACTGTCCAACCATCTCGTCCTCTGTCGTCCCCTTCTCCTTGTGCCCTCCATCTTTCCCAACATCAGGGTCTTTTCTAGGGAGTCTTCTCTTCTCATGAGGTGGCCAAAGTACTGGAGCCTCAGCTTCAGGATCTGTCCTTCCAGGGAGCACTCAGGGCTGATTTCCTTCAGAATGGATAGGTTTGATCTTCTTGCAATCTGTCTTATTTATTTTATAGTGCAGTACATGGATTATTGCTTTCATTTTATGGGTCAATGGTCTCGTTAGATAGTAAAATCCATGTTAAAAGAGGTTGTTTTTAAAAGTCTGGAATGGATTAATCCGTTTTGCATTACTTTCTCTGGGAAAGCGCACCTTGGTTTTGGAACGCTTTGGTTTTGGAATGGACTTCCGGAATGGATTAAGTTTGAGAACCAAGGTACCACTGTATTGTTATCTAGCCAGTGGACCAGAGCCAGAGGGGAAAACTGCTGCTTCTTCCAAAAAAAGAGATCTGTATAGAGAGGGGTTTGTATGCAGCACCTTTTCCTCTCTGCTTTGGAGTTTTGGCAGGAGCCTGTCCACAGGAAGGATCTGTGAGGTGGACGTCTTCTCTTCCCTCAGCGACTGTCCTGAGGCAGCTCTGTGTGCTAAGAATAGCAACCCGAGGCAGGAGATGGGAAAGATTTTACAAAACACTTCAGTTCCTTCTCTGCACTCCTCTGAGCCAAATGTGAGCCCTGTCTTAATTCTTGCTCTGGTGTGTGGAGCACACACAGTCGTGAGCACCAGGGCTCAGCTGGGTGGTTTTTTATTCCCCTTCCCCCTTTCCTTCTTGGTCTTTTTTCCACCCCTGGCAGCACAGCAAGACGTATTGATCTCACTTCGGGTGACCTAACCTTGTCCGAGGATGCAAAAAAACAGAGAGCAGGCTTGTTTTCTTTCATCCCATAATAACCGAGCAAACAGCTAAAAAAACCACAACGCACACCACTTGCTAGATCGTGGTCCGGTAGCAAATTAAAGTCTCTCCTTTAACATGGTGGAGAACGGGATGGGAGGGAGCAACAGGGCGGCCCATTGGGCGGGGAGGCGTTAAGGATTTAATGGAGCTTATATCCCTTTATTTAGTGGGAATGAGTTTCAAGTTGGAGAGCCTTGTGCGAAACCTTGATACCTCCAAGGTACCATGCTTTTCCCGTCTTCTTTGGTAATGACTCACAAACTTGGAGCAGGGCAGAAGGAATTTCCCAGAAGTGCCATTATCCCGAAAGAAAAGAAAACAGAATTTGGCTGTATTAAAACCAGAATTTCCAACCAGCACTCCCAGAGGATTGAGAAATCAGTCCTCCCTAAGGCCAAGTCAGGATGGCCTCTTTGCCAGTGGAAAGAGATGTGGTGCTCATTAATGCAGACAATATCCAAAATATGTAAGAAGAGCCTGCTGGTCCAGGCCAGTGGTCCATCTGGTCCAACATCCTGTTCTCACAGTGGCTAAACAGATGTTTGTGGGAAACCTTCCTGTGTTTTTCAGCCACTGGATTCAGGATTTTAAAATAAGATTCAATAAATTCATGGAGGAGAGGTCTGTGTTAAGTATAATTGATATAATTGACACTGAAAGGAAAATGCCTGTGTATTGATGGAGGTTTAAAATGGAAAATCGCTAAATGTGTATCACTAACACTGGTGTGTGTGTGTGTTTCCACAGCAGTTTTCTAAGTGGACTCTGAGCTCTTGCTGAGTTGATAATTAACTCATTGTTGTTTTTGGCTAGCTAACATGAGTGAGTGTTGTAACCTTAGATCAGGTGACAAAGGTATTGAGTTACAAATTCGCCATCTCGAAAGGGTGGTGGCTGTTAGTCTTTCTCTGAATGAGACAGAGAACAAAAGCATGTGGTCATGGCTCTCTGAGAACTGCAGGCAGGCTGGCTGGGATGGGGGCGAGAGGGACACATTTTTGGAGTTATCTTTTATTTCTAAGATGCTGAGCCTTGCTGGACAGCACAAGCCATTGTATTGATGTTTTGGATGTATCTTTGATGTTTTAATTCTGTTTTTGAAGAGTTCTGCAAGTAAAAGTTTGAAGAATATTTTCATGGGTCTGGGCGATGATTTCTTCCCAAAAGGAGTCAGTTCTTATGCTTCTAGTCGCTTGCTGTACACTTTACACCAACCAGAAAAAAAAAGAATTAACTCAAAAACATTCAGATTAAGTTTCAAAGTGCTTAGCCAGACAGAGCAGGACCAAGGCAAGGCGATGATGCTGTGAGCCACTCACCATTGAACCAGAAAATTGACATTCTAAAAGCAGGTCTCTGGCTGGGGAACAGCAACTTTGGGTGGTCCCTGGCTGTCGTTCTCCAGACGTCACCCACCACAGATCGGTCACAAAATTCAAGTCAGCAAAAAAGATAATGATAGTAATAATAATTCTAGGAATCAAAACAAGGCCTCTCCATATCTTGGAGGGCTAGAGAAGTCCCTCCCAGTTCTGTGGATAACTAAGACAGCCACAATATTTACTGGAAACATTTGTAATCCACTCTTCATTCAAAGGTCTCAGGATGGAATTAATGCACGGTCTGAACCAAAATTAACAATAAAATTAACTCAGCGCAAAAGGCAGACATCCCATTACAAATAAAGCCAGCAGCAGCAGAAATTCAAAAACCTCAGCACTCCTCCCCAAAAGCATTTCCCCACCAGATATAATCCCACCAGATGAATTTTCTCTTTGCAGCCTGAGAGTCGAAGGCTGTTCTGCATCCATGCATCCCTCTCTGCCGCCTGAGATTGTTTTGACTGACTTCGGATGGATCAAGTTTGCAACTAATGGGTACTTTGGCTGCAGATTATCAAAGCATGTGGACATGTAATTCACCAGGAGACACAACAGCTGCCACCGCAGAAACCCTTTTGTTTCCTTAAGCGCTGTCCTCTTCCTTCACATCCTCTCTTCCGCCTGCCCCTTATCTGATAATAACAGACTTGGGGTGGGAAAAGGATTGGATAACTCCTCTGTCAGAAGCTGTGGAACAACATGCCTGTTTATCCCCAGCCCTGCGGCAGCTTTTAAACCAACGCCACCCCCCCCTCCAAAGTCTGATCGCCCTGCCACACTGAGTTGCCCTGTGGTTCCCAAGGCAGGGATGCAGATAGCCTCTTTTCATCCAACCTTCTGAGGACCATATGTTGGGCCAGAGGCAAATGTCGGCCAATTTTACCTTTATACAACAGGCTGGTTTCTTTTCTTTTTTAAAAAATCTTTTTTATTTTACATTTTACATTTCAAATTTAAATTCAAACAATAAACATCATCATCATCATCATCATTCCCTGAATCCTTTTACTCCCCTCCACCCTTCCATGGTTACCATTTTCAATCCTTTTCCACTGCTTCACTTATTTTCTCTATTTTTCTTATATAATCCAATTTTACCTTAGTTTTCAGTACATTACAAATGTTACTCGAATCCTGCCAAAGTTTTTAGTTGTTCGCAGTGTTCTCTTAAGTACAATGTAAGTTTTCCCCATTCCTTCTTAAAGTTCTTCTCTTCCTGGTTTCTGATTTTCCCGGTCAATTTCGCCATTTTGGCATAGTCTATCATCTTCATCAGCCATTCATCTCTGGTCGGGGCTTTATCTTCTGGGCCAGTAGTATCCACCACTGCTGTCGTCGCGTACATAAATAATAGTCTCTGCTCCTTTGGTATCTCCACACCTAAAATTCCTAGTAAAAAAGCCTCTGTTTTTTTCACAAACGTTGTTTTAAATGTTTTTTTTCAACTCATTATGTATCATCTCCCAGAATGCTTTTGTTATCTTGCACGTCCACCACATGTGACAGAATGTGCCTTCCTTCTCCTTACATTTCCAACATACATTTGAAGCAGTTCTTATACATCTTAGCTAATTTTGTAGGTGTTAAATACCACTGATACAGTGGTACCTCAGGTTAAGTACTTAATTCGTTTCGGAGGTCTGTTCTTAACCTGAAGCTGTTCTTAACCTGAAGCACCACTTTAGCTAATGGGGCCTCCTGCTGCCGCCATGCCGCCGGAGCACGATTTCTGTTCTCATCCTGAAGCAAAGTTCTTAACCCGAGGTACTATTTCTGGGTTAGCGGAGTCTGTAACCTGAAGCATATGTAACCCGAGGTACCACTGTAGTTATCCTTCAGCACGCGGCATGCCGTAAACAGCAGGCTGATTTCTACATCCCCTCTCACACCCTCTCTCTGATTCTTCATCCAGGGAAGTGTGAATTGCAAAAACATAGAATTGTAGAGTTCTTGCCCACAGCACTGAGGGCCAAGCGAGGAATGACGCTTGGGGAGAGTCCCAAGGGCCAGATAGAGAGACTTGGAGGGCCGCATTCAGCATCCATGGTACAGGTTCTCCAGCCCTGTTCAAAAGCCTTCTCAAATCTTAAAATAATAATCAACAGTCCTATCACAGTCAGATCTGGGCATTTCCCGTGTCCGGATCTTCCTTCTGACCTCGATTAGGAACATTGCTTGTTACTGGGAGTTGAGTGAGCAGAGAGAGGCATGAGGCTAGCCTCTCTTTACCCCGCAAAGGAAACACAAGAGACATCTTAAGGACACCGAGATTCGGGCCTAGAGCAAGGTCGTGCCAGGGGCTCTGCCAGCCCTTCCTCCTGCCAGATCATCCTCTAAAAACGAATGAACAAGAAACCCTCTTTTCCTCTCTTCACACTCCCCACCGCTTCTTCGCTCCTTTTCAGCTGCTCTGGTAACAAAGTTGATGTCACATTTCAGAGACCTAGGTGGGAGCTGAATAGTTCCTAGCCGTTTTTTGGCTGACGGGCTCAGCAGTTGTTGAATCTGGATGATGCACAAAACCAGCTATTATTGTTGTTGTTATTTGTCCAGGCGATCTTTTTGCCCAAACCGGTTAAGTGTCTGCCCCTGTTCGAGCCAATTCTGAATAGCTGCAAGTGAGTAAATAAAACCCCACGGTGGAGTTTCACCCACCCAGTTGCAGATTTGGGAGCAGCTGAACAGGAGTCCTCTGCAGCCGAGAGGTGGAATGGAGAACAGATGCGGCGAGGAAGTGGACTTTTCTTGTTGTTGCTGCTGGTTTGGAACCGCAACTCAGATAGAAAAAAGTAAAATAAATGTTAGAACTGGAAGGGGGTTATTGTCTCAGGAAGAAAAGGAACTCCAGCCTGTGCAGCCCAAACAAAGGTTACCAGATTTTTTTCAAAGAATCCGGGGACACTTTTTTTTTTTGAAAAGAGAAAAAAAGTTATTAAAAAAGTTAAAAATAATAATAAAGACATAGTATCTTCTCTTCTAAGGGACGCGGGTGGCGCTGTGGGTTAAACCACAGAGCCTAGGACTTGCCGATCAGAAGGTCGGTGGTTCGAATCCCAGCAACGGGGTGAGCTGCTGTTGCTCGGTCCCTGCTCCTGCCAACCTAGCAGTTCGAAAGCATGTCAGAGTGCAAGTAGATAAATGGGTACTGCTCCAGCGGGAAGGTAAACAGCGTTTCTGTGTGCTGCTCTGGTTCGCCAGAAGTGGCTTAGTCATGCTGGCCACATGACCCGGAAACTTACAGAATATGCAGAAATGGTGAAACTTACTGGAAGAATAAGAAATCACAGTAACATTTTTAAAATAAAAGAATGGAAATGTTTTATTGAATATTTACAGATAAATTATAAACAGATAAAAACATTGGCAGGATTATTGTAACAACCTGCAGTTTTTATAAGAGTATATATTTAAAGGAGATGGATAAATGAGCAAATTAAGTTAATTTGAATATGCAGAAGATACTAAAAACAAATTCAAGGAATCGCAGAAAGAGAGGGAACGAAGTCAAGTTTTGAAATGTCAAAATGATTGTCGAATTAGTGAAATGTATAAAATGAGTGAAATGTATAAACTTGAAAAGTACAAAATAAAAATACATGAAAACCGACAAAAAATAGAGAGAGAGAATGTGCTATTCATGTAGCAGAAACACCACGTTTCCCGTTTTTCTTCCTAGCATCCCATACAACAAAATGAGCAAAACAACTGCCACTGGGCAAATAAATCATCCGGAAAAGGGTGCAGGAGGAGGATTAAGCTGGATTGAAGGGTTATTGGTGCTCAATGGCTAGGCTATCATTGGGTACCAACCATCGTGGCTCTGCTCCACCTCCATGGTTGGAGATGGTGATGCCATTGAAGACCACGGCTGGAGACCTCAGGCGGGGAGAGAGCTCTTTTGCTCAAGTCCCACTCGTGGGCTCCCTGCAGGCATCTGATTGGCTGCTGTGAGGACTGCTGCATGAGATGGGCCTTTGGCCTGCCCCAGCAACCTCTTCTTAGGTTCTCTGGGGTGGATAGCAAGAAGAACGCTGAGCATCGATTCCAAAAGTTGTTTTCAACTCTCCCGAGTCTATTTTATCCATTTGCACACAGAACTTGCAAATAGTGGGCAAAGCTGAGGTATCTCCCCCCCCCCACTTCAAAGCGCAGGAGCAAAGCTCTTTATGTGCTTCAGAAGCCACAGATCAACCACAATGGGCTTGGTCTATAAACCACTTGCCTGTCCCAAGCTGACCTATGAAGTCACCCTGAGCGAGAAGGCCCAGCCTCCCAAGCCAGCTGCTTTCTATTTAATATTTGTTTTTTTTTTAAAAAACAAAACCTACTTTATCCCAATAAATATATGGTTCTCGGACAGTGCAATATGCCTGGGATTTGCCAAAAGCAATTGGGTTCTTCTTCCACACTAAAACTGAAATGTGCTTTCTCGCTGCTCTCCTACACCAGGGAAAGAGAATGTTCTGCACACGCCCCGATAATAAAACGACAGAAAATAAGGAGATCAGTTTCTCCATAGAGGACGCAAACTGTTCCAAAGCCGCATTTAAAATGTGCTTGCACGAAAACTTTCTTTGTTTTTCATTAAGGAGAAAAAAGCAGAGATGAATTTATGGCTTCCCTGAATGTTTTCCAAAACGGAGTGGGATTTAAACCCTGTACGTGTTTTGTGCGTATTGGTGGGTGTTTGCAAGGTGTAAGAGTGGAACTGGATGACTGGTGTTGAATGAGTAGTACTAAGTATTGTATGATTTGTGTACATGCAATGGAAAAAATTGGGTGTGATGTTTATGTGTTTGTGGCGGTGAGTCAGGATATCCCTTGGCAAGAGGGAAGCTGGTTCATCTTTTGGAATTTTCTCGCTTTCTTGCATTGCAGTCCAGCTTTGCTTTAATATGCAGTTTCTTAGTTTCATTGTATGTTACGGATCTGTATTGTATTTGTTATTTTGCAAACGGCTTAGAAACTCTCTCTAAGTACTGAGCTGTATATCCATGTATACAAAAAATCATAAGCAGAGCAGGATTTAGGTCTGATGAGGCCGTAGGCTATTGAAGGTAATGGGGCCCTTTATATGTCCAGCTGTCCTTGGTCAACAACCAATTGTCGCTGTTTTTTGTGTTGAATATATACTATATGGTAATTGATGGACCTAATAGGTATCTAAAGCCATTTGCACATGCTGAATGTAGGCACCCTATATATAGAAATGAGCAAACCAGTGATATTTTAGGGAGCAGGTTAGCAGGCAGGGCCCTTCCATCATAAGAGCCTACAGAACAACAAAACACTGTTGCCATATGTAGGTTTTATTTTAGTTCTTTTTTATCTTATACAGTGGTACCTCGGGTTAAGTACTTAATTCGTTCCGGAGGTCCATTCTTAACCTGAAACTGTTCTTAAACTGAAGCACCACTTTAGCTAATGGGGCCTCCTGCTGCCACCGGAGCACGATTTCTGTTCTCATCCTGAAGCAAAGTTCTTAACCTGAAGCACTATTTCTGGGTTAGCAGAGTCTGTAACCTGAAGCGTATGTAAGCTGAAACATATGTAACCCGAGATACCACTGTATTTTGGAAGTGTACATCCAGTTTTTTTCCCTTTTTTGGGGGGCCCCCAGGAGAGTGGGGCGCTAAGCTATAGCTTGTTTAGTTTATACGTAAATAGGGCACTGATCATAATAAATAAACGGCAGCGGCAACAATACACAGGCACCTAAAAGCAATGAGACCAAAGAAGCAAGCAGCTGCAAAAGTCTACAGTCCAGAACTCTGTCACAGCACAGAGCCCAACACTTTTCTGCTCCCCAGTTTACAGGGATTTTAGATTAATGCATGGCTGAATCAAGGTCCACTCTCTGCTCTCTCACACAGAATGAACCACCACCAGCTCTCCATTTCAGATTTATAAATTGTTTCAGCAGCATGGTCTTGTCCCCAACATTTGCCCAAACTCAGGATGATAGTGATGCAGGTGGCGCTGTGGTCTAAACCACTGAGCCTCTTGGGCTTGCTGATCAGAAGGTTGGCGGTTTGAATCCCCGCGATGGGGTGAGCTCCCGTTGCTCTGCCCCAGCTCCTGCCAACCTAGCAGTTCAAAAGCACGTCAAAAAGTGCAAGTAGATAAATAGGTACCACTCCTTTGGGAAGGTAAACGGAGTTTCCGTGCGCTGCTCTGGTTCGCCAGAAGCGGCTTAGTCATGCTGGCCACATGACCCGGAAGCTGTATGCTGGCTCCCTCGGCCAATAAAGCGAGATGAGCGCCGCAACCCCAGAGTCGGCCACGACTGGACCTAATGGTCAGGGGTCCCTTTACCTTTTTTTATTCCATCATCATCATTTTACTAGTTATACCCCACCTATCCGACTGGGTTGTCCCAGTCACTCTGGGCAGCTTCCAAAATATACAAAAACACAATAAAACATTAAACATTTTAAAAAAACTTCCCTATACAGTGGTACCTCGGGTTACATACACTTCAGGTTACATACGCTTCAGGTTACAGACTCCGCTAACCCAGAAATAGTGCTTCAGGTTAAGAACTTTGCTTCAGGATGAGAACAGAAATCATGCTCCGGCGGTGCGGCGGCAGCTGGAAACCCCATTAGCTAAAGTGGTGCTTCAGGTTAAGTACTTAACCTGAGGTACCACTGTACAGGGCTGCCTTCAGATGGCTCAGGGGTTGGATAACTCCATACTCTCCAACATTTCTCTGATGAAAATAGGGGAAAGCGGGACATTCCGGGATCAAATCAGAAACTGGGTCAGCTTCTGTAAATCCGGGACTGTCCCTGGAAATGAGGGACATCTGGAGGGTCTGGTGGTGTAGTGGTTAGAGTGTCAGACTAGGACCTGGGAGACGCGGGTTCAAAATGCTATTTTGCTGCAAGGCTTAGTTGGGTGGCCTGAGGCACCAATCACATTTTAAAACAGCATTAAAATGCAGTTTGCCCTGACAGCAATCCCATGGCCAGCATTTTCCGCACCTTAGTTTTCAGAGGCCTGGCAGTGCGGTGTAGTGGTTAGAGAGTTAGACTAGCACCTAGGAGACCAGGGTTGCGCCAGTCACTGCCTCTCCTTCTGTTGTTGAGAGAATTAACTGAGGATGGGGAAGAACCACATAATGACACTTCGAGCTCCTGGGAGAAAAAGGTGAGATATAGATGCAACAAAATAAATAAGAAATAAACGGTGCACAGCGTTATGATGGCAGGTTAAATTGCCTCATCAAATACTCAGATTGTGGTGGAGAAAGGAGGGGCAAAAGCAAATCCAGTGCTCCCTCAGCTGCTATCCGACATCGCCCCATGCAGTGTTACAGATTTTAATTTTAAAGTCCCTGTATCAGGATTGCAAAACGCCCACATCATCATGTCAAGGTGATAACGCAGCTTTTCGTTTCCTGCCCTCCCAACTGTGTCTTGTGAAAGAAGAATTGCAATTCATTTGTCATGAGAGAGTCGAGTGTTATCTATGTGGAATGGCCTTGGAAGCGTGGACATTGTGTTGGAGCCAAAAAGAGAGATTAAGAGATGCTTTGGCCAGCTTCACAGCAACATCTATGAACCTCCAGCTGCACTGAATGATCAGAGGGCATAAGGCTAGGAATTTTGAGCTTCCAAGCATACGTTCCATTTGCATGAATAATATATTCAGAAAATCTAAAAGCCCCGAAGGATGGAAGGTGGAAAAGGAAACATATAGAATATCAAAGCCACAGTCCCTGAGGAAGTCACAGATCCCTTTTGGTTTATGATTCTGCCTGCGCAGTGCGCTTGGAATGCATGTTTTCACTGATCATTAGTAAAAAGGATGGGGGGGGGAATCTGCACCAGAATTTAGACCGTTGCCAATGCACTTTGGAACTCTAGGATATAAACTCTGTAAAAATAAAATATCATCTGGAGCTGTAGAGTTGATGTTCTGGAAAAACTGACAAAACTCTTCTAAAACATTCAGTACATTTTAAGGTTCTAGAATAAAGGCCCCTGACAACTCAATGATGGTAGCCTCATTCGAACGGATGTGAGACAGCTTTGAAGATTTGGTGGAAAGAAAACTCTTTGGTTTTCCCCGTGGCCGGTGGGCTTAATCAGAACATGAGCAAAATAACTAGATTAAAGGAAGGAAAATCTTGGAGCGGTGGGTGGGCAGGAAGAGCCTTCAAGAGATGGGATAACACTCTCTCTCTCTCTCTCTCTCTCTCTCTCTCTCTCTCTCTCGCTCTCTCTCTCGCTCTCTCTCTCTCTCCTGGATTCGGCTCCTTTGGAATTTTTTGCTTCAGGGAATTAGCAATTGTGGTTAGGAGAAAATGCTGCTTCCACATTTTCTCCAGTCCATGTGCCCGGAAAAGGCTGCTTTCTGCCCAGTGTGTTTTGCTCATGTAGCTGGGAGGAATTTCCACAAGACAATTGATGAATCTGGAAGTCAGAGGGCAAGGAGCCCTGCGCTTCAGAGAGACTTAAACCTTGGGAAGAGATTAAATGTAACATTAAAAAAAAATTCTTCTTCAGTTCAGCTTGCAGCTGTTGCTGATTCTGGCCAGGAATCTAGAAACCTTGTTCAATTTCTATGCTGTTCCAGTTAAATCTTAAGACTTGCAGCCAACCCCCGTGAAGCGCACATGAGACAAGAGTATATAGAATCTCAGGGGCTCCCCATCCCCGTTGGTTACTGTCAGGGGCTCGGGAGCAGGAGCACAGGGGAGAGAGGAAATGGAGAGCGAAGGGGAAGAATCCGAGGGCAGCGTAGGGGAGTATGACAGTGACCCGAGAGATTCCATGAGCTTCTCCAGCGAATCAGAAGATTCCCAGAAGGGGGCGCCGATGGTCAGGGCAAGGGGGGTCCCAGGGGGGACGCACCAGAAACAAGGAGCCAGCGGGGAACCCCAAAGCAGCAGCGGGGGATCAGGACCAGTTTCCCCACCAGAGCGTAGTGGGGGGGAAGAGTCACATGTGTCAGGACCAGTGTCTCCTCCAGCGGGGAGAAAAGATGAGTCAGGGCTGACCACGCCTCCATCGGAGAGTGGGGGAACGGAGGGGAGGTCAGTTGCAGCTAGCCTCCCCGAAGGGGGAAGCAGTGACAGCAGCAGTGAAACGGTCAGGAGGAAAGTTGCTGGCTGGGCGCGCGCGCCAAGTTCAAATGTACAGGCGCGGGGAACAGCAGGAGACCCGGATTGGGAACCAGCTCCTAAAGCCCGCCGGAGGGAGGGGGAAGGCTCAGGGGATTCAGCGTCAGAAGAGTCTAGAAAGGGCGAGACCCCGACGGACAGGCGGAACCAGAGGCGGAAAGAACAGAGGAAGAGGTGGAGCAAGGCTAGAGTCTTAAACTGGTGTCTGGGGGGAGGAGATTCAGACGGAGCATCAGCGATCTAGAGTTTGAGACGTAGAGCTGCACGCTGCGGCTCTGGAAGTGGAACTGAACTTCAATAAAGACTTTCGTACTTAACAACGAAGCGGCGTTGATCCTTTGTGAGCTGGGACCTCGGGCAGCTCTGACAGTTACCCTCTTTTCTGGGGAAAGATTACAATTCTGTCAGAAAGCCACTTATCTCACAGAAAAGCATCCCAAGCCTAATGCTGAGCACCAATACAGTGGTATCTTGGTTCTCAAACGCCTTGGTACTCAAACAACCTAGAACCTAAACGCTGAACACCCAAAAGTGTGTGTTCCGGTTTGCAAACTTTTTTTCGGAAGCCGAACATGCTATGTTTTGTGTGTTACACTTCTGTTTTGAGTACCACACTTCTGTTTAAAGTGTTACGCTGAGGTCTGCCTGTTTTTGCTAGTTATTTTGTGTTTTTGTTTTTGCGGCTGATATAAGTAAAAAAATTTCTTATAACATGGCTTTTTTGTTTTGTTTCTGTGACAGTGTGGAACCCAGTTTAGCTACTGATTGATTGACTGTGTGACTGCAGTACATTGATTGTTGCTTTCATTTTATGGATCAATGGTCTCATTAGATAGTAAAATTCATGTTAAATGGCTATTTTAGGGGTGGTTTTTAAAAGTCTGGAACGGATGAATCCATTTTGCATTACTTTCTATGGGAGAGCACGCGTAGGTTTGGTTTTGGAATGGACTTCCGGAATGCATTAAGTTTGAGAACCAAGGTACCACTGTACTGAAGTGACTGATGCAGACCATCGGTCTATCTAGCTCAGATGACAGGAATTGAACTTGGGACCTTTCACATGCAAAGTGGATGCTCTGACTCAGAGTTACCGCCTTCCACTAAAAATAAAGGAAGATTCGAGGCCTCATGGCACTGAGAAAGCGCTGCTTTGAATAGGAGGAAAGCAAGCTGCCTTGTATTGGTCCAGCTAGCTCAGTAGTGTCTGCACTGACTGGAAGCAGTTTCTCCAGTGTTTCAGTCAAGAAGTCTTTTCCGAGCCCTACCTGGAGATGTTGCTGGGGATTAAACCTGAGGCCTTCTGCATGCCAAGCAGGTGTTCCAGCACTAAACCACGTGTCTTCCCAAAATCCCCGTCTTTTCTTTATTGTCACTGATTTGCCTGGCAAATACCATAGAAGACAGACTTTATTCGTGATTTATTTGTAGAGTTCAGAGTTCAGAGAGAGAGAGAAAAACTTTCTCATGTCTTCCAGCCCATTCCCTGCAACTTTTACTTGCATTTTGAAAACTGAGCAAAAGGTTGTTTCAGCCTGTCCTCTACAACATCTCAAACCCACACTTTATCAGCCTCTTTTCACTCCCCTCAGGCTAAGCTGGGATGGAGTTGAAAGTCTGAGGAGAAATCATTACCAGAGCTTCTACGCTTTAGTCAGGAAAGTTTTCCCCCTCAAGCATATTTATTTATTTTCTGAATTTATAGTCCACACCTTTCAGGATTCCAAACCCGCCCCCCGCAAGCTGGCTCCCAATATGTCAAAAACAATCTATAACATTACTTCTGGATGAAAATATATTCTCAGAACAAGGTTTAAGTGCTAAAAATGCATAAAATTTGAATAGTGAGAGAGCCTCATTACCACATGCCGAAAACTAGTCCCAGCTGTGTCCAAAACCACGGCGTTGCTTGTGTGTCAAACAGCAAATTTTGTGTGCCCAAAATGTGTGTGTGTGGACTTTTATTTATTTTGGTATTTTTTATGCTGCCTTTTTGAGAATGCCTCAAAGCAACTCACATAAAGTATGTGTGTGAGAGAAACAGCAAGTATGAATTTTGTGTGCCCAAAATCCAAAGTATTTATTCATTTCAGTATTTTTACCTCACATTTTTGGAGCAGGGAAAGAGCCCTCTCAAGGTAGCTCACAAAATAATGTGCCACTGTGCCCATGGAAATAAATAAAACTAAAAGAGCAGCATAATGTATTTTAAATAGTCGTGTCACCTACACTGGGACTTTATGGCAAAAGGCAAGTATTAAGTATTGTTATTTTCTCAAACCCAGTCCAGCAACGCCCAGAAAACCTAGAATAAAACAATAAGTAATAACGGTTTAAAAATCATGCCCTGTTTAGATATAGATATAGCAATAGATAGATAATAATTCTACTAGTTTAATTTTTTAAAAATTGCTTTTTTAAAAATAGGGGTTAGCTGTTTCTGTTTGGTCCCAACACCTTTATAAACAAATGGGATGAAGGAATTGAGGGGATGCTTATCAAATTTGCAGATGAGACAAAACTGGGATGTTTTGGGGAACAAATGCTACAGAAGCCCCTAGATCCTGAGGTGGAGGGAGACTACAGACGACAGAAAAACGCCTATACAGTGGTACCTCTGGTTACATATGCTTCAGGTTACATACGCTTCAGGTTACAGACTCTGCTAACCCAGAAATAGTGCTTCAGGTTAAGAACTTTGCTTCAGGATGAGAACAGAAATCGTGCAGCGGCGGCGCAGCGGCGGCAGCAGGAGGCCCTATTAGCTAAAGTGGTGCTTCAGGTTAAGAACAGTTTCAGGTTAAGAATGGACCTCCGGAACGAATTAAGTACTTAACCCGAGGTACCACTGTACGGGAATTATAGCTTCACTGGTGCACAGGAAACGGCCGCAGGGTTGTGCCCTGGGCCTGTTGTTGTTCAACCTCTTTATCAATAAGTCAGATGAAGGAATTGAGGGGATGCTCATCAAATTTGCAGATGCCACTAGGGCTGGGCAATATATTTTTTTAGCATTGTGATATTATCAGGAGCTAAATACCGTGACTCACTGATATATGTAAAGGTAAAGGTAAAGGACCCCTGACAGTTAAGTCCAGTCATGACTGGACTGCCAGAGGGGGGCTTTCTTAAACCACTCAGCTGAGGGACAGGAAGCCTCACACAAGCCAGGAGAGTGGGAGGAAGATGGAGGCAGCCATGCGGGCAGCCTTTCGTAATTCCAGGACAGTCCCTGGCAAATAGGGGCACTTGGAGGGTATGTATAATGTTAGTGCTTTTAAAAAACAAAAACCTTGCACACTATAGCTTTAATAGGGTAGTCAAATACAGTGGTACCTCGCAAGACGAATGCCTCGTAAGATGCAAAAACTCGCAAGACGAAAGAGTTTTTCGTTTTTTGAGTTGCTTCGCAAGACGAATTTCCCTATGGGCTTGCTTCGCAAGATGAAAATGTCTTGCGAGTTTGTTTCCTTTTTCTTAAAACCGTTAATACCCAGGGAATCCGTGCTTCGCAAGACAAAAAATTCGCAAGACGGAAAAAACTCGCAGAACGAATTAATTTCGTCTTGCGAGGCACCACTGTACTTTACAGAGGACAGTCCTGTTTGAGAGAATGTCAGAGGAGAGTCTTATTTGATGCATCTTCCATTTGAAGGCACCTGCCCAGGGTAAGTCCCTAAGAGAGAGACCAGTCACGAGAGAGACCAACCAACCACCAGACATTAGCACCTGGATCACAAATCACTCAACAGACATTTAGCTCACCTGGTAGATTTGTTCCCTGCTTGGAGGGGGGGGGGGAGATATGTACGTGCTTTTATTTAAACGGCAGCAATAATTATAAATTTGAATTACACAGAGATTAGCACTTGCAAATGTTATGGAAATCCATGCCCCACCCCTCTTTCGAAACAACGCCTAAAAGGCCCCCCAAATTCCCAGTACCAGCTCTGGAAAGGTTTGCAAGGAAGAGCTTTCTTTCTACAGCTGATGATGGGGCAGTCTTGGTTTGCAGATCAGTTTGCTACATTAAAAGAAAACACCACGACTGCCTCTTATTTACATCCAGTGCTAGGTTTCTTGACTAACTGAAGAGCCAGTCAACCAACTTATTACTGTATTTTTCTGTGTATAAGATGAGCTTTTTTTATCCCAAAATGAGGTTCAAAATTTAGGCTCGTCTTATACACGGGTAGTGCTGAGGGGGGGATGCTCAAATGGTTTTTTGGCGTGAGCCCAAGATTGTAAGAGGCCCCCAAAATAGGGGGCGTCTTATAGATGGAAAAATATGGGTATTAAATGTTTCTACCAGTAACATATGATTCCAGCATTGCAGGGAGTGGGACGGTGACTTTTGGGGCTCCTTCCAATTCTACAGTTCTGTGATCCGATTAATCGGGGCTTTTTCCCCCTTTCTCCCAGCTGGAGCTCACCAGAGCTCACCTCCGGCACCTCTCAGGTGGATGCCATTGCCATTCTAAGAGAACAAGGGAGAAGTTTGCAGTGAGCCTGTCCGGGACGTCCTTTTCTAGAAAAATAGCACTGCTATTATTTTATGCACGCCAAAGTTTTTGCCAAGTGCTCTGTGCACCCACTCCCAGGGAGAATCTTGTGCCAAAATGTTTAACCTGGAAAATAGCAGAGGAAGAACAGGGGCAGAAGTCATCAGAGGAAAGAACACCACGTCCCACCGCCCTATCTATGTTTCTTCCTCTTTCTATTGTTTACTGTTATCATAAATTGTTAAGAATTTCCAGAGCAGCAGAAGTGTTGCCTCCTGCAGCAAAAACCACAAAACTCCCAATGCCAGCATTTAGTTTAGGGGTCAGCAAACTTTTTCAGCAGGGGGCTGGTCTACTGTCCCTCAGACCATGTGGGGGGCCAGACTATATATATATATATATATATGGGGGGAATGAATGAATTCTATCTATCTATATCTATATCTATATCTAATCTATATCATCTATATCTATATAGATATATATAGATATATAGATATAGATCTATATCATATATATATATATATATATATATATATATATATATATATGGGGGGAATGAATGAATTCCTATGCCCCACAAATAACCCAGAGATGCATTTTAAATAAAAGGACACTTTCTACTCATGCAAAAACACTGATTCCTTGACTGTCCGTGGGCCGGATTGAGAAGGTGATTGGGCCGCATCCGGCCCCCGGGCCTTAGTTTGCCTACCCGTGATTTAGTTCATCTGATCACAAAAGCTTCCCACGCCCACGATTTCGCCGCAACAGGTTAAACACACATTTAACTTCTTGGAAATGGTCACATGATCCTTTTGCGATCTTATGAAACGGCAAGCCCCTGGAGGTCCGGCCTGACTTCATCTTGGTTACAGAAGCTCAGGGGCTCCTGTGCATGTCTGAGTAAAGGCAGTGGGAGTGGAGGGTGGCTGAAATTCCAGCTGAAATTTATTTATTCATGAGTTCATAAAAGTTATACTGCAGGAAAAAAACCTCAAAGCTGTTTACGAAAGAGATAAAAGAATAAAATCACCGCTAAGGGGAAAAAAACGCAACAGTAGTTTAAAAGGTACAAAAAGTTGAAATACTAAACAAGTTAAAATTCATTTAAAAATTTTAAATGAACTTTTAAAAATTACTATGATTCTACAATTTTTTAAAAAAATTACTGACTTTTAAAAATTACTATGATTCTACAAAACTCACATCAACTCTCTAAGCATCTAGGGAGGCTCGTCTAACCAAGAATTTTTACAGCATCCACAGAAGGCGCTTGCTTAATCTTAATATTCATGGAGTTCCAAAGTTGAGGAGGGGACCCTAAGGTGTTGGGGGTAAAGGGTCAAATGCACTCCCCAAGCCCAGGCCTTTGGGGACTTTCCATATGCCTCCCTAGTCATAGCCTCAAGTATTTATTATTTATCTTATTTATTAAGGGCTGAATTCAACTAAATAGTTGCATTATCAGGAGCCAGCAATTCCAATAGTCCAGCAGGGCTCCCTCCGCAACCAACAGAGGGTAATCTCTGTGTTGACAGACTGATCCCCTTAACTTTGAATTCAACTCCGAATTTACATCCCACCCAAGGGAGCCCAAGCACAGGAAACGACAAGAGGGAAAACCATTCAAAATCATCTATAAAGCAACTCGTTTAGAATGAGTTTCAGGGTTTCAAACCATCGCAAGAGCTGTTGGAATTTAGGGAGGTTGGATAGTTACAATGGAATGGAATGGTCTTCGGGGGCAGGGTGCACATTTTTTATTTTTGTTTATTTGTGATTATTACTTTGTCAAAATAAAAATAATTAAAAGGAAAAAGGGGAAAAAACTGAGCACCTTCAGTTCTGTGCAGAATTCATAAATCAGTACTGATGGAATGTTTTGAAAATAAACTAAAATTCAAATAAAATAAAATGATTTTTGCCTGAGCGAGGCATGTCCCTGAACTCTGATCATGCCCCTTCCTTGGAGGTTAGAGAGGGATGGATGTCTGTATAAACTAGCCTGTTTTGCACAGGTAAAATCTCACTCACTTTTGCCTAGCTCCACCGCTGGGCTCATTGCTTACCTGAGTGACGCCTTTCGATTGCTTGCTTCGTTGTCAAGGTTTAAAAGTTTCGGCAGGCTCCTTCTGCTTTTTTGCACCTTGGCTGGTTGAGATTCAGTCCTGGGGGTGGCCAAAGGTGTCTGTCCCCACCTCCTGCTGCCTTGAGGCTAACTGGTCTCTCCCAAACCAGCCTTTGCCATCCAGATGTTTGGGGACTACAATTTGCACCTTCAGCCCAGATGAATACAACCGCCCCAGCTAGGGCTGGCAGTATCATGGAAGGGACACAAAGGACCATTGGAACCCCTGATGGTGCATACTGTAATGTCTTACCTATGAATGCGTAATAAATACATAAATATATACTAAAGATGTGTGTGGTTATCAAATGCAGTGGAAAGTTGCACACTTCATAAGCTCAGAGGCACTCTTTCTACCTGCCCGCAGACTGTCTCGCCAGAGTGCGGCATGCTTTAGTTATCTCCCGCTTGGACTACTGCAATGCGCTCTATGTGGGGCTACCTTCGAAGGAGACCCGGAAACTGCAACTAATCCAGAATGCAGCAGCTAGACTGGTAACTGGGAGTGGCCGCCGGGACCACATAACAGCGGTCTTGAAAGACCTACATTGGCTCCCAGTATGTTTCCAAGCACAATACAAAGTGTTGGCGCTGACCTTTAAAGCCCTAAATTGCCTCAGCCCAGTATACCTGAAGGAGCGTCTCCACTCCCATCGTCCAGCCCGGACACTGTGGTCAAGCTCCGAGGGCCTTCTGGCAGTTCCCTCCCTGTGAGAAAAAAAGTGACGTTACAGGGAACCAGGCAGAGGGCCTTCTCGGTAGTGGCGCCTGCCCTGTGGAATGCCCTCCCATCAGATGTCAAGGAAATAAACAACTATCTGACTTTTAGAAGACATCTGAAGGCAGCCCTGGTTAGGGAAGTTTTTAATGTTTGGTGTTTTATTCTGTTTTTAATATTCTGTTGGGAGCCGCCTAGAGTGGGGTATTAATCATCATCAACCCCAAAAGCTAAACCACGGGGGATGGTGATCACCCCCCCAGCTTCCCCCTTGGACTTCTAGAGGTGGCTGCTTGCCTAAGCGGGGCTTTTGGTTTGTAGCGACAAAGCTCTCTTTGTGGCAACCCAGCAAAACCCTTTGGAAGTCAGAACAAGCACTGTTAACAGTTGCCATGAAATGCCCATTCTGCCTTGGTAAGGAACCAAACTTTTAGCATGGCAGCAGCCTCACTTTGGAACTCCCCGCCTATTGACATTAGGCAAGTGCCTTCACTGTGATTTTAGGGTCGGCTAAAAACAATTTTGCTTAGGCAAACACACTGTAGAATGTTGGCATGTGTTTTAATATTTTTCTTAGCTTATCGGTGATTTCAATTCTACTTTTAAATCCTTGTCTTTAACTGATAATTTCATAGTTTTTATTCTTTTTTTGTTAACCACTTTGAGGACTTTAAAAAAAATTTTTTACTAACAAGCGGCACATTATTTTTTTGTGTGGAATAAAATAAATAAGTAGGTTTCCCTCCCCACACCTGCCCTCTCCCCACAAACACACACTAAGCACAAGGCCCCACCAGCTCTGTCAGCGATTGAAATGCATGGATTTCTTGTTTTATTTTACAGCCTGTATATCTTAAAAAGCATTTTACAAATAGAGTCTTCTTACAATAGCGATAAATAGATTTCTCATTTTTGTCTTTTTTTTTTATACATATGTCACTGGAAACACCAACACAACCTCGGAGCTTAAAAATTAAGAGAGAGAGAGAGAAGGAAATCTTAGTTCCTGAACATTAATTCATGGATTTTTGTGCATCTTTAAAAAATAAAGTAACAAAAACAGAGGACGGCAGGATGGGAGGGAGGGGGACACACACACACACACACACACACACACGTGACACAGATGGCAAATGGGCCCAGACGTTCACAGGATTTATCTAGTCACAAGAAGGCGGGTTGAAATTAAGTACTTTGGGATCTGGGCAGATGTTCTTCTCTGGTCCTGCACATTGGCAGATTCAGGAGAAGAGAGCCAGGAAAGGGGGTTGCAAGGGAACGATGCATCCCCACTCCCACCCCGAAAAACTGTACAGCATGGATGCAGACTGGCTGTAGTTTGGAGGGAACAATAAACTCCCGTTAGGGAATATGGCGATGCAACCCCTATCCCGTATCCCGACTTCCCCCCCTTTCTTTAGGGCAATCTCTGTCTGGCTCTATCTGGTTTTTCTTGATGAAGAGACCACACGCAGCATGCAAAGAGGAGGGTGTTATTGTGGAACGGGCTGCTGCTCCCCCACCAAAAAGAGAGATAAATGGGACAGAAGCAGTTCACTGGCTGTTCTTCTAAGTGTCTTGGACGTCAGCTGTCCCACGGCAACAAAAAATAAATAAAGAGTCAATTGTCAATTATTCTTTGGGATAAACTTCGAGAAAAAACGAGAGAGAAAGAGAGAGAGTCACGCGTTGCCTGGGAGGTTGAGGGTTCCCCCAAACCCTAATCCACCCCGTCTTGGGGGTTCGTATATTTGGGAACCCTTCTGCAAAGTTACCCAGAAGCCGCCTCCGATTCTGCCCTGGCTCCCGTTATTGCCAGATGTGCCACTAGGAAAGAAAGGATTTCGGACTGTGTGGATGAGCACAGCAGCAAGGCTCAGCTGTAGGGGGGGGGGGGCGGGATTCACAGTGCCACTTCTGATGGAGAGCAGCTGATGGGCTTGGCAGCTGATGGCAGGATATATACACAGGAACAGGGAGCATGGCTGTTATACAAACGGAGAAAGGAGTGGTTGATCTGTCCCAGCCTCTAGCGAACCACAAAACGGCTTAGACTCCACAGCCGCACCGCTTCCGGGACAGGGTCTCCGGTTCCGCTCCCCCGGTGTGCAGAAATGCTGGAGAATCTTCCCAAGGTTTCGTTTTTCTCTCCAAGCTCCCGATCTGGAGCTCTCCCCTCTCTCAGGTGCCCTCGAAGCACCCAGACTGCTGAGCTCTTGGTTCGTTTTCTACGCTGGGTTCCCTCTCCCAAGGTAGTCTGATGGCGATGCGAGAGCCGCAGAGCCACCTTGCTTCTAGAGACAAGGGAAACAGACATCTCCGCCGCAGAAAAGGGCCGGGGAGATCTGGATGTGGTTGGGTGATTGTCCATGTTTTGATTCAAAGGGCGCCATGTCCTCATCTTGGCTTCACAGTTGGGCCTGGCAGTCATCACTGCTGGCTGCGAGACGTCGTCCACAGAGGGCCAGAGCTAATAATGGGGTGAGACAGGGGGGTGTTGAGCACAGCTCATGGAGTGGACGGGGATTAGGCAGGGACCTCGAGAGCCTCTTCTCAAGGCCTGGCCAGTCCCAGCATGCCTTGCTGCCCTGCCAAAAGAGACCGGAAGGAGAGATGGGGGAGGCAGCTGCTTGCTTAAGACGGTGGCTTGGGCAGGTCAGCTGTGCTGGCCGGGCAGTAGTCTTGTGCCGTGACGAAGATGGGGGCCTTCCGCAATTCCCTCAGCTTATGCTTCTTCGCCGTGTGCTGTAGGGGAAGGGCGGATGAGGAAGAGGAGGAAGTCAGTTTGGGAAAGATGGGAAATGCAGTACAGTCATACCTCGGGTTACAGCCGCTTCAGGTTGCCTTTTTTTTGGGTTGCGGATGCACCGAAACCTGGAAGTACCGGAACGGGTTACTTCCGGGTTTCGGTAGTCGTGCATGCACAGAAGTGCTAAATCGCACTTTGCGCATGCGCAGAAGCGCCAAATCGCAACCTGCGCGTGCTCAGACACGGGTTGCGAACGCTGCGGGTTGCGAATGTGCATCCCACACAGATCATGTTCGCAACCCAAGCGTCCACTGTACTTGTCCCCCTAAAGGCATCCTCACCCTTTCAGGATGGGGAACGGGATTGGAAGATTGGGGGTTAATCGTGGAGAAGGGAGCGGAGGGGTGGAGACCACAAGGAATAGGGTAATAGAATCCCTGGGCTGTAGAACTGGAAGAGGCTCCAAGGGACATCTAGTCTGACCCCCCGCCATGCAGTGATCACAGCTAAAAATCCCTGGCAGGTGGCCGTCCGACCTCTGCTTAAAAACCAATGAGCTATTTGGAGTTATTTTGGGGGGTGGGGTGGGGGGCAGGAAACATGAAGGAGGAAAAGGGTTAAGTTCGAGAACATGCCTTACGTGCGCATGGTCATCACAAGAGGGTGGCACAAAGGAAGGGCCTGGGTGTTTATGGGGTGCCCCTGGGGAGGGGCAGGGTTCTTTGGGGCAGGAAATGCCAGCCCCACCAAGGCAAGAAGTGGAAGGGAGGAAGCAGCCCTCCTTCCCCTTTGACGACTTGGAGCAATATAGGTCTTGCTCTGAGAGGGGCCGGGAAGACATGCCCAAAGCCTGCTGGCTTGCTCAATGCACTGGGAGCCAGGGTGAACCCCGAGACGCAAAAGAGGGTCTGACCTTGTGGGGAGGCATCCATGGAGGCTGGGCAGGGAGGGCTAGCAGCTCTGCGGGGGACACACAGAAAGGAAGAGAACATTAAGGCCGCGTGCAAGGGGAGTCGAGGGAAACCACAGAACGGATCAGCTCGTGCAAGGGGGAAACCTCGGTGGCAGAGCCCCACGACCTCCTCCCAGACTGCCCTGATCCTCGTGCCTTCTGCCCAATGACACACTTTTCCATGGGTACAAGCGGCTGTATCAATTCTTGCTTAAGAACATATGAACTGTCCTGCTGGATCAGGCCAACGGTCCATTTGGTCCGGCATCCTGTTGCCACAGTGGCCAAATACCCCTAAGAAGCTAGAAATCTAGACAGACTGCCTCTGAACCCGGAGGTTCCATAAGGACGTAGAAAAGCCCGGCTGCTGTATCAGGCTAATAGTCCAACTAGTCCAGCATCCTGTTCCTACAGTGGTTGAACATTTGCCCGTTATGCAATACCAGCAAGCGGGGTTCAGGTGCAAGAGCAACACTCTCCCCTCCTGTGGTTTTCAGCAACCAGGATCCAGAAGCACTGCTGCCGCCGACAGTGGAGGCAGAGCCATTGCGGCTGGTAGCCATCGATAGCTCTTGAATTTGTCTGACCCTGTTTTAAAGCTATCCAGGTTGGTGGCCAGCACTGCATGCAGTGGGAGAGAGTTCCGTAGTTTAACTTTGTGTTGGTTGATTGTATGTGTCAGCCACCGCTTTCATCTGCAAGATCAGCCCCTGTCCCACAGACACCAGAAGGGTGTCCTTTTCCTAATGCACCCACAGGAAAATAATCCGCATCCCCACCTTATGCCACTGCCTCCTATTCGCCTTCTCCCATATCCCAGCTTCAGACACTCGCAGGCCTCTGCCCTGCAACTGGAAGACTGGGTTTGTGGAATACCCGGCCCTCTCACACACTCACCAGGTGGGGAGGTTGCCGCTCGGACTGTTCCAGCTGGATTTTTATTTCTGGACAAGAGGGGTCCGTAGATTTCCTGGGGTCTGGCTGCGGAGAGCGAGAAGGGCCTGGAAAGATGGAGAATGGGACAGGGGAGGAAATAACAACTTAAGTATAGCCTTTACCAGGAAGAGACTAAATGGGGACCCACCATGCTCTCACAGTGGCCAACTGGATTCCCCTACGGCAGTGATTTTTAACCAGTGTGCCATGTTGCTTGCCTTGAATGATGGTCAGGGATACCATGGGCAACACTGGCCTCTGTCCCTCTTTCCTTCCCTCCCTCCCCATGCCTTCTTGCATCTCTGCCTCCCAAAGGCTTTCACGGCTGCTTGTTGCAGCAGCCTCGGCTTCAAGCTCCGCAGGCAAATGGTCCCTCTGGGGCTGGCCAGGGGTCGAAGCAATAATTCTTCAGCATCAACTTCGTTGGACTGGTCATGTTGTGTGGATGCCTGATTATCGTCTTCCAAAGCAACTGCTCTATTCCGAACTTAAAAATGGAAAGCGTAATGCTGGTGGTCAACAAAAGAGGTTTAAAGATTCTCCCAAGAAGAATCTTTTAAAAATGTAGGATAAACACCGACAACTGGGAAACACTGGCCTGTGAGCGCTTCAATTGGAAAACAGCCTTTACCAAAGGTGTCATGGGCTTTGAAAACCAGTGGCGTAGCGTGGGGGTGCAGGGGGGGCCGGCCGCACCGGGTGCAACATCTGGGGGAGGGCGCTCGCACTCACAGCTCTCTGCCCCTACTAAAATCCATGGGTTAGGGGGCGCAAATTACTTGCCTTGCCCCGGGTGCTGACAACCCACGCTACGCCACTGTTGAAAACGCTTGAACTCAGGATGAAAGGGAGAAACGTGCTAAGAGGAAGGCACACTTGGCAAACCCTCGCCGTGATCAACTCCCGCCTGGAAACCCATGTCCCCACTGTGGAAGGACGTGTGGATCCAGAACTGGCCTCCAAAGTCACTTACGCACTCACTGTTAAAACAGTGTTTATGGAAGACAATCTTACTCGACTACGAGGGATCGCCAAAGAGAGAGAAGAGCTGGCTGGCAGGAGCTGAGGTGGCTCAGAGACCTGGGGTGGCTGCGGCTGCCGCCTGGAGGACTCCCAAGGAGAGGGGAGAGGAGAGGAGGCCTAGGGAACACTCCACAAGGGAAGGTGTTTGAAAAAAGGGCAAGAGGCTGGCAGCTCGGGAGGCAAGGTGTGACCTAACTGGGCTCCTGAGCCCCACTGGGGTGCCACAGAAAGGATGTAGTTGGTCAAGGGAGCTGTGGACTAAAAAAGGTTGAAGACTTCTGTCCTACCGGAAGTCCGCACAGAGGACCCGAGTGCAAGAGCAACTCTCTCCTCCTGCGGTTTCCAGCTATAGGTATTCAGAAGCATCGCTGCCTTAAAGTGTTACAGCAGAACAAAACCAGCATGGTCAGTTGATATTGATCCTCCAGAATAAGATATGGTGACCAGATGTCCCTGTTTCCCGGGAACAGTCCCCGGATTTACAAATCTGTCCCCGGACAAAATCCGTCCCCGGATTTCATTTAATGTCCCCGGATTTATATTTTAAGTGTTGCAGATTTATTAGTAGGGAATGAATGTTGTGTGATTGGTTCAACGGCGCAAGACACATCATATGGGGACTTCCAGCGAGGCAAAATGGCGGGCACCACGGCAGCGGGCAGCTCCTGAAGCCAGCCAGAGCCAACCGCGCTACCAGGCTGGCTCCAGGCTGCTGAGACTGCCACTGCCGCTACCAATGAGGAACCGGGGACATCTGGTGCGTCAACTGGGGGAACCGCTGACCCCCTCCCGCAACCCAAATCGAGCTGGGAGCGAGAGTGCCTGGCCACCTGCCCAGCGGTGCTCCAGGGCCACTAAAACCCCTGGAACTGATGCAGGGAGAAGAAGGAGAGGAGGAGGAGGAGAAGAAAGAGAGAGAAAGAGGAAGGAGGAAAAAGAGGGGAGCCCTGACATTGCCGCACTGCTGCCGCTGAGAAGGAGAGGCAGTAGAGCACCAGGAGGGCAAGGACACGTGGCTGAGCCCAGGCCCAACCAGAGCCTACTCCATGACGGCTAGAGCTTCAAGAGAACAGGCTGAGGCCCAGAGGAAGTCCATGCGACAGAGGAGACCACAGAAGAGAAGATAATACTTATTTTTTTAAATGTTTTTTTAAAAAATATTTTCCCCCCTCTTTTTTTTAAAAAAAAAAGTGTCCCTGGATTCTTTGAAAAAAATCTGGCAACCTTAGAATAAGAGGCAAAGAGGAGAGCAAGAGGCAGGCAAAAGATGCTTTGATTCGTGAGCAGAACATCTTCCCCCATCCCTGGGAAAGGAAGCACAATGAAGCAGGCCAATGAGCTCCGTGCCTTAGGGGAGAGGAAGAACAGATGGGAAGAAGGGAGAGGCAAGCACAGCAGCATCAGGACCTGCTAACATCTGGTTGTAACATATGACACACAGAGAGACCTGTAGGCTTCCTTTTCGTTAGCCTTGATTAATTAAACCCGGATGGGAGCAGTGGAGAAATTCGGTCTGGTTTTCATTTTAAGAACGGGCCTACCTAATTCAGCAATGCGTGAAAGTAAAACACAGCTATTCTCTGGGTTTGGCTCTTCTCCAAATTCAGCTCTCCAGCCAGACGATGTGTCTAAAGAGCCAGAGTAATGAAGGACCTGGGAGACCAGGGTTCAAATTGTCCACACAGCCATGAAGCTCACTCAGTGACCTTGGGGGCCAGCCACGGCCTCTCAGCCTAACCTACAGGGTCATTGTAGGGATTAAATAAAGAGCTCCTTTGTCGGGGGGTGGGGGGAGGGAAAGGTGAGACTTGAATGCAAAGAATAAATCAAGATATATTGGGGGAAATGGGCATCAATATACAGACATTAATGAATGTATCATATGGAAGTTCATTCAAATTAAGTCCTACTCGGTGCAGACACCCTGAAATTAATGAATCAAAGTCAGCCACATCCATCACTTTCAGTGGGTCTCCTTTGAGTACGACTAGCATCGAACGTAAATTTCATTTATTTGCTTTATTTATCCCACCTTGGAGAAAAAGCTCAGTTAATCCGCACAGTAATCCTGTGAGGTAGGCTAGGCTGAGAGGAAGGGTTGGGCCAAAAATTTAGCTTGCCAAAAATGTGTATATTAGGAGATATGAGCACTAAGGACTTCCGGGGAGGCAACATGGCTGGTTAGTCGTCTCTGTCGAGACTCTGTCGACAGAGATAATTAAGTGGTGATTAACGCTGATTGACACATGCAAAATGGGGGTCGGATGGCCCACCTCGCAGGGGTGTTGCAGTGGACAAGGCAAGGACTGCACAGGGCAGAACGGAGAGGGGTGTTAAAGTGGAATCAGGTACCTGGTGAGCTGCCCCCGCTGGTGTTGCTGAGGCTGTCATCCAGCCAGGTACTGTAGATAAAGGAGTCCCGCTTGTGGGGGGTGCCTGATGAGGACTGGCTCTCCTGGGGGGGGGGGTGGACACAAAAAGGAAGACAGTGTTGGTGGGTGGGGGAGAAGGGGTCGGGTAGCTAATGTCGGCCTTTTCCTTGGCACGTGAGAGACAGAGGGAAGCATTGTCAAACTGATCATTTTATCACCTGTAATCAATGGCATTTATTCTGCAAACATCCTTGACGTAACAGAACTCTCACTACTTGTGTGTTCTCCAGTCCATTTCCCTGCGATCTCAGTTCTTACTTTTTTATTCATTTATTACGAACGTTTAAAACAATTACCCATCGCAAAGTGTTGTCTTCCAGGACCAATGTATGAACAGATGTTAAGCCTTGTCTGCGGTTATCCACATGGCAGCAAAACAGACTTGAAAAATGTTATTAATTTCCCATCCACAGGGTATACCTCACTCTAGAGTGTTAAGATAATTTCTTCATAGTGGCTGCTTTGACTGGAGACAGAAGGGAAATTACTGCACTATTCTTAATAAACAATATACCGTATTGGTCCAAATATAAGCCGCACTCGCAAATAAGCCGCACCTTTAGAATTCAAGGGTGGGGGGAGACAATACCCGAATATAAGCCTCTCCCTTAAAATTGGGTTACAGGCTGAAAATTGCTGCAGTTGGTAGAATTGTACCTCCGAGTCAATTTAAGCCTTTGATCTCACAAGGCCGCAAAAGTTACCCTACAATCGCTAAAATCGCAAATCGCTATTCAGGTGCTACAATTCCACAGGCACTCACACCCGTAAATGGCAAATGAACAGTCTCAAGCTCACAAATCGGCAATAAAACAATTTTTTTTGTTCCGTTTTACCGCTTGTCTGTTTCAGAAGCGATATCATAAAAGCCAATTTTCGTAAGGTCGCGGATTTAAGCCGCCCTTTTGTAATGGTTCTAGGGGTTGCTCGTGCGTAAACCAACGCCACACCTGGCTGGGTTGCCTGAGTGAACCTTTTCTGTCCGGACAGCCACTCGCCCGTGGCTGTCTCAATCGCTGGCAGAATCCGTCAGTGGGCGTTTCTTGAACTTCTTCCAGCAAAGAAGCTCTTTGACGCCTAGTCTCCGCCTACTCTCCCTGCGCGGAAGCCTTCTGCGCAAGGAGGGTGTGGGCAGCGGAGGATCCGTGCTCTCCCCACTGGTCTCCAGCGAGGAGTCATGGAGCCACCTCGCCGATTCCCCCATCTGCCCCCCTTCTCCACTGGTGCTACGCTGATTCCCTTCCCCAGAAGATGGGCTGCCTCTTCCCATCCCGGGGCGCTCTCTGGAGTCCCTCTGGAGTCCGCTCTCTCCCTCCGGCCCTGATGGCAGTTCCCTGACACCTTTTAACTTTTCACGGTTGGAATTTGGAAAAAAAGAGTGGCTTGTATTCTGACAAATACAGTAAATCAAGTGCTTACTGACAACCTTACAAACACACAGAACTTAAAACCAAGCAACTCTGCATTTATGCATTATGCAATGGTGTGCATCTGGTGCCGGGAACCCAGAAGTGGAACCTGGAGCTGGGGAGCCCCCTGGAGAGTCCTAGTGGCTTGCGAGGAGACCCACCCCAGAATCTGAAGAGGACATCCTCTTCGGGCTCCAAGGAGGGTCTCCTCGTGAGCCGGAGGGGCAGCGGGGCTTTGTTGAGCCTTAACAGCTGGGAGCGCCATCGCAGCTTCCCCGCATGTACTGAGCTCTGGCCTGTCGAGACCCTCTTACCATGCCAGTGTCTTCGTCGTGGCCCCCCTCCTGCTCTTCTGCCACACTGCCGAAGCTGCTAGCGCTGGAGGAGGAACGCGAGAAATCGCGCAGGGCATCTGGTTTGGGGGCTACAGGATCTGGTCTGCAAGGAGAGAGAGAAAGAAGGCCCATCGAGAACTAAGACAGTGATCTGTCATGATCTGCCAAGGCAATCTGGTTCAGGAGTTGACTGTGCAAAATCCCCCCCCCCCCAGTGGTACCACTGCATTACTATGAGGTTGTCCACAGACAGCTTTCCGGGTCATGTGGCCAGCAGGACTAAACCGCTTCAGAAACGCACAGAAACGCCGTTTACCTTCCCGCCACAGTGGTACCAATTTACCGTATTTTTCGCTCTATAAGACGAACCAGACCATAAGAAGCACCTAGTTTTTGGAAGAGGAAAACAAGGGGGGGGGGATTCTGAATCCCATAAGCCAGGACAGCAAGCGGGATCGCTGCGCAGCGATCCCGCTTGCTGTCCTGGCTTATGGGATAGCTGCGTGTAGCCTCTTCCGGGGGGCGCCTTCATCCCGCTGCCTGGGAGAGGCTGCACGCGGCTAAGGCTCCCCCAAGAGCCGTGCTCCCTTTAAAGAGAGTGCAGAGTGTGTGTGCGGCTCTTGGGGGCTCTTCCCCGAGGGAGAAGGGCAGCCCTTCTCCCTCCTTGGGGAAAAGCCCCCAAGAGCCGCACACATGCTCCACGCGGCTCTTTAAAGGGAGCACTGAGCAGAGCCTCCCGCCTGCATTCGCTCCATAAGACGCACACACATTTCCCCTTACTTTTTAGGAGGGGAAAAGTGCATCTTATAGAGTGAAAAATACGGTATCTCCTTGCACTAGCGTGCTTTTGAACTGCTAGGTTGGCAGGAGCTGGGATAGAGCAATGGGAGCTCACCCCGTCACGGGGATTCGAACCGCCAACCTTCCGATTGGCAAGTCCAAGAGGCTCAGTGGTTTAGACCACAGAACCACCTGCATCCCGCTGCATGAAGAACCTAAGAACAGCAGAAGAGCCTTCTGTCTGGACCAGGCCAATGGCCCACCTAGTCCAGCATCCTGTTCTCGCAGTAGCCAACCAGATGCCCCGACTAGAAGCCCGCAAGCAAGACCCAAGCACAGGAGAAACGCTCCCCTTCCTGTCGCCAACAAGCCAACCTTATGCCAAGAGACATGTGCCAACCTGTTCTTGGTGGTGGGCATCTCTGGAGAGCTCTGATTGGATGAGTTCTCAGACTTGGGTTCCTGAGATACATGGCCGCTGTCCAGAGTCTTCTGGGTCCCGGTGGGGCTTTCCCTGTGGGGCACATACAGCTGGCTTTGCTGGTCAAGTCAAAAGAATTTGGGAGTGGGGAGGAGGGCTTGGTTGCCACGATCATGTGAGGCTGGGGAGGGGGGCACTGGTGGGAGCATGGCTGGAGTTAGCAGTAGGCAAACAAAAAAATTTTTTCCCTTCCAGTAGCACCTTAAAGACCAACTAAGTTAGTTCTTGGTATGAGCTTTCGTGTGCATGCACACTTCTTCAGATACACTGAAACAGAAGTTGCCAGATCCTTCTATATAGTGAGAAGGTGGGGAGGGGTATTACTCAGAAGGGTGGTGGGAATGGGTGATTGGCAGATAGCTGTGATGAGCCTGTTGACGACTCTTAACGACTGCAATAGGTCTTACAGGAAAAAGCAAGGGGTGAGAAGGTGACCAACACGGCTATCTATCTGTAGACCAACACAGCTACCTATCTGTAGTAGGCAAACAGTCACTGTCAATTTTGGGACCCCTCCTCGATTTCTCATTTTTTTCACTCTTAAACTCAGTTCTCCACATTTGGGAATTTTTATTATTTCGAAAAGTTGTGGGGTTTTAAAAAATAAAAAAATATTTATATACAACTACGTCATTAAAAAGCATCGTAGCAAATTACAGCAGTAAATCGCAAAACTGTGCAATAAAAAAAGTATTAAAAAGGTTTAAATTTAAATATTGCGGAAGGATGTACAGTGGAACCTCGGTTTTCAGGAGTCTTGGAAGCTGAATATTTCAGAAGCTGGAAAACCCAGAAATAATTGCTTCCATTTTCGAACGCGCCTCGGAAGTCGAACAGCATCCGCTGCGTGTTTTTCCATTTTTTTCTATTGAATTTGCAGACTTCCCTTTGTGCCTCGGTTTTCAAACATTTCGGAACTAACTCAGAACAGTCTTCTGGAATGGATTACGTTCGAAAACCGAGGTTCCACGGTATTCTTAATTGCCTGTATACAATAGGAAAGCTTTCACCGGGCATTTAAAAGTTGGCACAGCAGTTAGTGTGAATTTCTCCTAAAATACACACATTTGTACACAATTGTGCCCAATATACACATTTTTGCAAAGGGAAGTCTCCTAACGCAATGATATGCAGAATATATATGTACACATTACGTGGCTGGAGAACTGCCCTGCGAAATGTGGAATAGATTTGCAGAGCTGGAAGGGACTTGGAGGGTCATCTAGTCCAACCCCCTTCAATGCAGGAATCTCAACTAAATTTTAAAAGTTGGTTTTGTGTTGCGGTTCTCGTATTGCTTCGGAAAGTGCAACCTGGATGAACTTTAGGACAAAAAAATAAATAAATCTCAAGGTTTAGATTGAAAAACAGTTAAGAAAATGACAAGACGAGAAGAACCTGTTAGTAAAATAGAAGCAGCAGCAAAACTGCCCACCTCCATCCCTTCCACCTCACTTGGCCCCCCCCCGCGCCCCACCTTTTCTCCTGCACCTCCTGGATGTTCTCAATCCCGATGGCGCTGCTCCGCCGGGAGCTGAAGGGCCCCGATTTCTTCCGCGTCGGGCTCTTTCCAGGGACTATCAGGGACTGGAAGAGAGGCAAACCCATCAGGCAGACAGAAAGAGAAACTTGGCAATGCGCTCGTAAAAGGAGGGAAGCAGGGCGCTGGCAGAGAAGGGTGCAAAAAGGGCAAGCGACTGGGACCGAGTTGGCCACCACAAAATGGCTGCCGTAGAAACGAAGGTACGGTAGGAGCTTGTGGGCAAGAGGGTGCCACCATCACAGGCCTTTGCAGGTGTTTCTACGCTAGAGTCATAGGTAGGGATAACTACCACCATGTTTTCCAGCAGGGATCCCAAAATGGTATTCTCCCAGAACTACAGTTCCCATGGCTCCCTGGCGTGGGAGCCACGGGAACTACAGTGGTACCTTGGTTCTCAAACACCGAAAACCTGGAAGTAAGTGTTCCGGTTTTTGAACATTTTTCGGAAGCCGAATGTCTGACGCGGCTGTCAGCTATTGTTTCCGGGGTGCCTGCACCAATCAGAAGCTGCGCCTTGGTTTTCAAACATTTCGGAAGTCAAACGGACTTCCGGAACGGATTAAGTTTGGCGCTTTTGTTCTTGCTATTTTTTTTTATAAGATATTTATTAAGATTTTTTAAAGTATTACAATAAAATGAAAAAAAATAACAATAACAAAAATACAAAATAAAAATAATTAAAAACACACAAATTTTCCATTGCTTATTTTCCTTTAGCCTGTTTCCCAGACCTCCTCATACCTCCCTTTTTTGTATTCCACCTCAAATTGTTGGTTCAGCAAATCCTTACCATTATGTTTTTACCTATTTATAACCCTTTTTTCATATTCTCTTAAAGCATTACAGCTGGAAACCACTTAATTTTTATCCAACATCATTCTAACATTCGTTAATTTTACAATATTTCTGTAGATAATCTTTAAATTTCTTCCAATCTTCTTCCACCGACTCTTCTCCCTGGTCTCGGAGTCTGCCAGTCATTTCTGCCAATCCCATATAGTCCATCACCTTCATCTGCCATTCTTCCAAAGTGGGTAAATCTTGTTGTTCTTGCTATTTATTTTGTATTTTCGTTTCTGAGGCTTTTTCGGTTCATTTGTTTTTGTGACTGTGTGGAACCCAGTTCAGCTACTGATCGATTGATTGTGTGACTGTGGAAATGGATAAAAGCCCCCCATCCAAACAATGACTATCATCAGTGCAGGTAAAAAAAAAAATTTAATTTTTTTTAATCATCTACAATACTGTCTTATTTATTTTATAGTACAGTACAGTGGTACCTCGGATTAAGAACTTAATTTGTTCTGGAGGTCCGTTCTTAACCTGAAACTGTTCTTAACCTGAGGTACAACTTTAGCTAATGGGGCCTCCTGCTGCTGCCGCACTGCCACCGTGCGATTTATGTTCTCATCCTGAAGCAAAGTTCTTAACCCGAAGTACTATTTCTTACTATTTCTGGGTTAGCAGAGTCTGTAACCTGAAGCGTCTGTAACCTGAGGTACCACTGTACATTGATTAGTGCTTTCATTTTATGGATCAATGGTCTCGTTAGATAGTAAAATTCATGTTAAATGGCTGCTTTAGGGATTGTTTTTAAAAGTCTGGAATGGATTAACCCATTTTGCATTACTTTCTATGGGAAAGCGTGCCTTGGTTTTGGAACGCTTTGGTTTTGGAACGGACTTCCGGGACGGATGAAGTTTGAGAACCAAGGTAATTTTAGCCTGTTTAAGGCTGCAATGTAGATGGCTGTCTATGTCTGCTTCAGCCAGTCCGGGGCCAATGAAGGTTAGTCCCTGCAACCCAACAGCCTTGAGTAAAGGCATATGGGTAAAGCTTGGCGCAGAATATACAGAGAAGGATCTGCAAAGGCACCTACAAATTTTTTAGCACCCTCCGTGACACTTTTGAGGTGGGGAAACAGGGAGTCATGCAAGACGGATCTAGACTTTGACGGTGTGCAGCGGAGTGCCTCCATTTACAACGGGGAACTCCCTAGTTGCGGGAAAAAGGAAGGGTCAGGGTCAGGCAGGATGTGGCTCGAGTGAATGGAAAAGCATGGCAAGGTGGGCACAAATGTGCTCTGTGGGGCTGGCATCCTCCTCATGCCACCATCAGCTCACACAATCCTTTTATTCAGTTATTTATTTTTAACAAGAAAAACTTGGGAGACTGGGTTCCTACACAGCAGGCGGGGAGAACCTTTGGTCCACCCTGATGTTGCTGAACTACAGCTCCCTTCATTGCTAGCAGAGGGTGGGCAATCCCTATGGGAACTGTAGTTCAGCAACAACCAATAATAATAATAATAATAATAATAATAATAATAATAATAATATTTTTATACCACTCTGGGTGACCTACAGCACATAAAAAATGGCAAAACATTAAAAATTTCCCGATACAGGGTTGCCTACAGATGTCTTCTAAAAGTCTGATAGCTGTTTATTTCCTTGACATCTGGTGGGAGGGCGTTCCACAGGGCGGGTGCCACTACCGAGAAGGCCCTCCTGAGAAGGTTCCCCTTATCTGATTCAATAACAATAACAATACAACCTTAGTACTGTCATCCTGTTTTGAGAAATTGTCGTTAATTACTCCCCCCCAAAAAAGCTGATTAAAACATAAGTAAACTCAAAACAGCAGCAGTAGCACTGCTCCTTTATTAGGACCGACTGAAATGCTACCCAGTAGTGAGCAAGCTTTCGATTTCACCAAAATACTTTTGCAGGAGGGAGCGAGAATTATTAACCTGGGTGTTCCCTCCTGCACCCTAGCCCCCCACCGGAGGTCTAGAGGGACGATGCGGAGGACCAGGGGTGGGGTGTGCCCCTCCAACATGCAGGGGGGGTAGGGGGCAGCCACAGGGCAAGAGGCAGTGAGAGAGACACCAAGAGAGAGAGAGAGAAAAAAACTAGCCACCTCTTCTATGGTTCCTATGCCTATGGCGCTGCCTCGTCGTCCGTACCTAGTTGGCGTTTTTCCGGGGACAAGCAATGACTGTGGTAAGCGGGCAGAGAGAGCGCAGAAAAAAAAGGACAGGGAGAGGAAAGGGAGGGGGAACAAAGGAATGAGAGAGAAAGAGAAAGAAAGAAAGAGAGAGGTCATGCAAAACAAAATGGTGCCAGGTCATCATAACAATGGCTAAAGCTAAAAGGCGGGCCGGGGCCCATAGCTGTCAACTTTCCCCTTTTTTTTAAGGGAAATTCCCTTATTCCGAATAGGATTCCTCGCATGAAAAGGGAAAAGTTGACAGCTATGCCGGGGTCCCCGGATGGAGGGGGTGGGCATGGAATCGGCCATGGCATGGGTAGAAAGCAGGGAGCAAAATGCTGCAATTTGGGGGGACCCCGTGTTGGGTCACAGCAGGTCAGTTTGGGGTATGAATAGCAATTTGGGGGGGTTGCGTTGGCTGGATTTTGCCCGCGGTCTGCAATGGGGAGCAGCTGCGGGTATTGTCTGGAATAGGGCAGCAGGGACTCCTTTTCTCCGCCCCATACGCCAAGCTCCTCGTCCTGATCTGTGCCCAGCCAGCCTTCCGCCTGATCCTAGCGCCCTTGCTCGTGGTGCCTCCGTGGGACTCCGGTTCGCTGGTAAGCTGGGCTACCTACCCACCCCAACCACTAGGAAAAAATGGCCGGGAATCTCAGGCCCCCCAGAGGCTGCTGAACTACCGGTACCGTATTTTTCGCTCTATAGGACGCACCGGACCATAGGAGAGGGAGAACAGGGGAAAAAAATTATCCTCCTCTCTGCTCAGCGCCCCTTCAGTGAAGTGGCAGGAGAAACGGAGAGGGAAAACTGTGCAGCGCCTCTCCAGCGAAGCGAAGCCTGGAGAGCAAGAGTGATTGGTGTGCACCGGCCCCTCTCGCTCTCCAGGCTTCAGGAGGCTAGCTGCAAGCCTTCGGAGCGCAGCGGGAACTCCTGCTGCGCTCCCAAGGCTTGCGTATAGCTGCCTGAAGCCCCCGGAGCGCCGCAGGAACTCCTGCAGTGCTCCGGGGGCTTCAGCGAAAGCAACGCGAAGCCTCCGGAGCGCGGGGGGAGCTCTCCTTCTGCGCTTCAGAGTCTTCGCGTTGCTATCGCTGAAGCCAAGGAGCCTGCATTCGCTCCATAATACACACACACATTTCCCCTTAATTTTTGAAGGGGGAAAAGTGCGTCTTATAGAGTGAAAAATACGGTACATCTCGCATCAGCCCCTGCCACCAGCTGGGGAGTCAAAGCTCAGCTGAAAAGCCAGAGATTCTCCATCTCTACATTAGAGGAAGGCAGAGCTGTGATGGAAATTGGTCTGGGCAGTGAAGGCAAGTAACAGTCTAGTCGACGGATGGGGAAAATTTGGCCCTCCAGGTTGGACTCCCAACTCCCATGAGCTCCAATCAACATGGCCCCTGGCCAGAGGTCATAAATCATAAGATTGTAGAGTTGAGGTGTTTAAAGACTCTCTCAAGGCAAATCTAAAAAACATGTAGTATAAACACTGACAACTGGGAAAACACTGGCCTGCGAGCGCTCCAATGAGAGAGCAGCCTTTACCAAAGGTGTCATGGGCTTTGAAGACACTCGAACTCAGGACGCAAAGGAGAAACGTGCTAAGAGAAAGGCACGCTTGGCAAACCCTCACCGTGATCAACTCCTGCCCGGAAACCTATGTTCGCACTGTGGAAGGACGTGTGGATCCAGAATTGGCCTCCACAGTCACTTATGGACTCGTTGTTAAAACCGTTTTATAGAAGACAATCTTACCCAGCTATGAGGGATCGCCAAAGAAGAATAAGAATAAGAGTCCAGGTAAAGGTAAAGGGACCCCTGACCATTAAGTTCAGTGACGGACGACTCTGGGGTTGCATCACTCATCTCGCTTTATTGGCCGAGGAAGCCGGCTTACAGCTTCTGGGTCATGTGGCCAGCATGACTAAGCCGCTTCTGGCGAACCAGAGCTGCGCACGGAAATGCTGTTTACCTTCCCACCGGAGCGGTACCTATTTATCTACTTGCACTTTGACGTGCTTTCGAACTGCTAGGTTGGCAGGAGCAGCGACCGAGCAATGGAAGCTCACCCCATTGTGGGGATTCGAACCACCGACCTTCTGATCGGCAAGCCCTAGGCTCTGTGGTTTAGACCACAGCGCCACCCGCTGCAATGTGACGGAGCCACTGTAAGACCCACACTTTACTAAAAGAGGAGCCATCGCAAGGGATGATGGGAGTTGGAGCTCTGTAGCATCTGGAGGGTCAAAGCTCCCCCCCCTTCTGTTCCTAACCAAGGCACTGTAGGATGACAGTGCCAAGCGTCTTCCCCCTGTACCCATCTCTTCTGCTGCTAGGGCAGGAAAGTGGCGGTGACCACATTGCTCCAGGCCCACCCCCCACTCCGCAGCTTGCCATACTTGCAGCCCAGACGGGAGGTGGAATAATTGGACTTTTGCACCCTTTCGGAGGTACACGCACTTGAGTTAGCGATTGCAAGTACATGAAAGGGAGGCGGGGGGCGCGTGTGACTAAGGTTATCTTGTGCCGATCGGCTCAGAGCAACGGAACGTGCAAGCCTTAGGTCTCTGGATCTAAAATAAGAACCAAACAGGCCGCCCCCACCTGCTCATTTTTATTTTATTTTTGTTGGTGGTGGGGCGCATGGAAATACCATGGTCTTGCTTGGAGACTCCCAGCTGTTTTCATTTCTTAACTTTGCCCCAGCTCTGGAGTGCGGGTGCCACCTACTGGCCACTCGCAAGCACTGCACCCAAAGTGTGCCTGCTCTTGGCCATGACTTTGCCGCCAGCCACAATGAGAACCGGCTGCTTGGGAGGGCCAAATGGATTTATGGAAATCTCACTGCAAGGGTGGCTTGGAGGAAAAGCACATTTAATCTGCTCCTTCCCCTTCCCCTTCCTTCTTAATGGCTGCTCTTTGCGTAGGAAACTGCCTTGTACTAAGCCAGGCTTTTGGGGTCCACCTCGCTCAGTACTGTCTGCTCTGACTGGCAGCAGCTTTCTAGGGTTTGAGATTCCCAGCCCTACCTGAAGATGCTTGCAGGGGATTGAACCTGGGGGCCTTCTGCACACAAAGCAGGTAGCTCAGTTGGCAGAGCACAAGGCTCTTAATCTGGGGTCATGGGTTCGAGTCCCACGCTGGGCAAAAAAATCCTGCATTGCAGGGGGTTGAACTAGATGACCCTCATGGTCCTGTCCAACTCTACATTCTATGATTCTATGACTCCGGGATAGCATTACTACCGAGCCAAGGCCATTACAGAAGTCCATAATGGTCAAATAAGGGTGTAAAGGGTAAAGGGACCCCTGACCGTTAGGTCCAGTCACGGACGACTCTGGGGTTGCGGCGCCCATCTTGCTTTACTGGCTGAGGGAGCTGGCATACAGCTTCTGGGTCATGTGGCCAGCATGACTAAGCCGCTTCTGGCGAACCAGAGCAGCACACGGAAACGCCGTTTACCTTCCCGCCAGAGCGGTACCTATTTATCTACTTGCACTTTGACGTGCTTTCGAACTGCTAGGTTGGCAGGAGCAGGGACCGAGCAACGGGAGCTCACCCCGTCGCGGGGATTCGAACCGCCGACCTTCTGATGGGCAAGTCCTAGGCTCTGTGGTTTAACCACAGCGCCACCCGCGTCCCCAAATAAGGGTGTACACATGTGAAATTGACTGGACCACATCATAAGCAACTCCTCCCTGCCCTCCCGCTTCAAGAATGAAATTGACTGGACCGGGTAACCAGGTGTTCCTGGTCCAGTCAATTTCACTTCCGGGTGGGGAGAAAACCCTGTTTGCAATCTGGTCCAGTCAATTTCACTCCCCCAAGTGGTGACGCATTGCTGAATGAGTGAGAGGAGCTGGCAAACTTTGCCGGTTATTCATGAACTCGTTTCGAGGGAGCTCAGCGCAGGAAGCAAGGGGACGGAAAGGTCAGCCCGGGAAATGACTTTTAATTGGGGGGGGCGCAGATAAGGAGGGGGAGGAATGAGGCGTTCAGAGCGGCTAGGTCAAGAAGGGGCAGGAGTTACTAGGGAGGAGATGTGGCGGGAGGGGGGAATGGTGGGGAATACAGGGACATGGGAGGAAACCAGGGGATTTGGGGAGGGGGTTACTCACTATGCCTGCGGCTTTGGCGATGTCGGGGTTGTTGTGGCCGAAACTCCCGCTGTGGCTGGTGGAGACGGTGTTCTGCCTCTTGCCGCTGAGCCCCATGGCATCCATCGACTGGCTGCGGCTGCGGATCACCCGCTGCAAAGGGGGGAGACGGATGTCGTGTCACCGGAGCCCTCCCTCTTTACCTTCGCAGCCAGGCTCCCGGCCCTACAGCCCTTGGGCAATGGGGCAGGGAATTGAGAGGGGTCAGACTGGGGGAGTGGGAGGCCTTTGCCCAGACGCGGATATTCCCGCCCACCCGCCAAAACTTCGTAATTCTTTAGCTGCAATGCTATGATCCTATGATAAAATTCAATGCGACGCAGGTAGGCTGCTTTATAGGGAGAGCCCATGTAGCTCAGCGATTGTCTACACTGATCAGCAGCAACGGATAATAATAATAATAATCTGGCTGGGCTTCCCCCACTCTGGGCAGCTTCCAAAAAAATATTAAAATACTTTGATACATCAAACATTAAAAACTTCCCTAAACAGGGCTGCCTTCAGATGTCTTCTAAAAGTCTGGTAGTTGTTGTTCTCTTTGACATCTGGTGGGAGGGCGTTCCACAGGGCGGGTGCCACTACCGAGAAGGCCCTCTGCCTGGTTCACTGTAACTTAGCTTCTCGCAATGAGGGAACCGCCAGAAGGCCCTCGGCGCTGGACCTCAGTGTCCGGGCAGAACGATGGGGGTGGAGACGCTCCTTCAGGTATACTGGACCGAGGCCGTTTAGGGCTTTAAAGGTCAGCACCAACACTTTGCATTGTGCTCGGAAATGTACTGGGAGCCAATGTAGGCCTTTCAAGACCGGTGTTATGTGGTCTCGGCGGCCGCTCCCAGTTTTTAGAGGCAACCCTACTTGGAGATGCTACCTTTGAGGATTGTTAACCTGGGGCCTTCTGCATGCAAAGCAGGTGCTCTGACACTGAGCTGCGGCCCTTCCCCCCTCCCCCTACAAAAAAGGCGACAAGTTCCTAGTCCTCATGGTTGTGAACAAAAAAGGCAGCTATAAAGAGGACGCTGCCTCGTATGGTGCCAACCTCCTTGGATCTACCTAGTTCAGGATTATAAGGACTCCCCGCCAGAGTTTCAGGTAGGGGACATCCCTGGCTTTAACTAAAGATTCTGTTACGGATTCAGAGGGTTGAGAAGACTGGTAACAGCTATTGATTTTATTGCAAAGTAGTTGCCATACATCTGTGGCAGGGGAAAGCTTCTACAGCTTATTTAGAAATAATTTCATGCCATGAATTTCTCTCGCCCTTTTGTTTGGGTTAACTAGAACACGGAAAAATAATTCTTGTGCAATATCTAGTATGACAGGAACCACGTGATCGGTTGCATTGAATTAATAAAATCAAATAGTTGGATTAGGAATACACATGCAATCACCCATCACTGTACAGTCGTACCTCGGAAGTTGAGCAGAATCTGTTCCGGAAGGCCGTTCGATTTCCGAAACATTCGACTTCCAAAACACGGTTTCTGATTGGCTGCAGGAAGCTCCGGCAGCCAATCGGAAGGCCCATCGGACGTCTGGCTTCCGAAAGAACGTTCGAAAACCGGGAGCCGAAATGTTTGACTCCCAAGGCGTTCGGGAGCCGAGGTATGACTGTATTGGATTTTATCGTGATGCTTCTGATGGGGTAGAAGGTTATAGGGATGTACTTATGGAACCAAGGGGGCAGTGGGGCTCCAAAAAAGTTTGGGAACCGCTGACCAAAGCCAGCGACCATGTGCATAAATCCCCGTGCCCCAAACGAGGCATTGGGGGGATTCCTCTCAACCCTGGGTGACGTCCCCTGCTCCCCACACCTCTCTCGCACAGGTGGGGGTGACGCATCCTCTCTCACAGCTTGGGGCAACATGGTAAAGTGCTGCTCTGTGCGCACGCCATGCACACACCCCTTGCTGCCTCCACTGAGCTTCATTTAGCTGCGGCTTGCGGCAAGATCTCTCTAGAGGAGAGACCTCTGTGGCATCTTGCCAGACATAGATTCTTCTCTGGGGTTTTTTTGGGGGGTGGGGTGGGGCGCAGAGAGCCACCCCTTGGATTCCACCACCTGAGGCATCTACCTCAGGGACGGCCCCTGCTCACACGCACCCACCTTGAAGGACTCGAAGAAGCCCCCGCTGCTCCCGCTGCCGTTCTCCATCTTGTCCTCATCTCCCCCAAGGCCCATCATGGACTGGCTGTTGAGGTGTAGCTCCTCATAGAGGGTCTCCAACAGAGCTGTTCGCGTGCGCTCCTGCAGCCAGGAGGGAACCGGGGTGGGGTTTAGGGCTGGTCGGAGAGAGGCACGGGGAAAGCTTGGAAGAGAGGTGGGCGGGGAGGTCTAGACTAGCCCAATACCCCGCCCCACCCGGAAGTTGGCAGGAAGCAATGGAACCCCTGTCAGCTGAGCAGCTCCTCACCTCCAGTTTGGCAAACTTCTCCGCCTTGTAGCAGGCGTACTCGGCGTTGATCAGCTTCGTCAAGAGGAATTCTTGGAAGTCGGGGCCCTGAGCAAGGAAAACGGGAAGATGGGAAACGGAACGCAGCTCCCGCTATCCCTGACTGAACCCATAGACCAGGGGTCAGCAAAATTTTTCAGCGGGGGGCCGGTCCACCATCCCTCAGACCTTGTGGGGGGCCGGACTATATTTTGAAGGGAAAAAAATGAACGAATTCCTATGCCCCACTAATAATAATAATAATAATAATAATAATAATAATAATAATAATACTTTATTATTTATACCCCGCCCATCTGGCTGGGTTTCCCCAGCCACTCTGGGCGGCTTTCAACAGAGTATTAAAATACAGTAGTCTGTTAAACATTAAAAGCTTCCCTAGAAGTTCCCTAGATTCGAGGAACTTCAGTAATAGTTGCTAGGTAGATAGAAGAAATTAGATTTATTGAGAATAAGTTTAATTATGAAAAAAATGTGTATTGGCAATAAGTAATATGAATTTGAAATATGGAATAGACGGGAAGTTGGGTCTTTAGTGTTAAGACCAATAGATGTTTTATTGTTTGCCAAGAAAATTATGTGTCTATGGTTATTTTTGTAATTTGTGTGTAATTTGGTATTTGTGGTTTTTTGTGTCTTTTTTTTCTTGTTGTATAAATAAATATTAAAAAAAAAATTAAAATAATTTCATGTAGGAAGGCAATTGTCCATCCAGGCTTAGCACAAAAACACGCTGATTCCCAGAACATCCATGGGCCGGATTGAGAAGGTGATTGGGCTGGATCCAGCCCCCGGGCCTTAGTTTGCCTACCCATGCCACAGACCTTCTGCAAAGTTAAAGAAAGTACTCCTGCAACCAAGCCGTAGCCCCTTCCCTGACGACAGGTAAAGGCAAATGATGACCCACTGCTGATGATGGTGATGATTTATTAAATGTGTATGCCACCCTACACCTGCAGGTCTCAGGGCGATTACAACATAAAATCACAATATAAAAACATAAAATACATAATAAAAACAAAAACAACCCAATAATCTCTCCCCCCCCCCCAAATAGGGCTTTCCCTCCCTCTTTTCTCACTGTGTACCCCATAAACCTGCACTGGAAATTCTCCCAGTGCTCCAGAGCAGATTTAGGGCTTCTGGACACACAGAAAGGCAGGAGAGAATCTTGTTCCATGAAGAATAAAACTCATTTGAATCCTGCCCAGAGCCAACCTAAATTAATCCCCTAGATAGAAAACACCAAACTGGAAAACACAGTGCGGAAAAACACTCTGGCCTGATTCAGACATAACACCTCTCTCTCTCTCTCTCTCTCTCTCTGCCTAGGTTTTAAGTTGCAAGCAACTCCTGTTAACCCTGGATAAAATTAACCTGGGTCATTTTGCACGTGGTAATTACATTACAATCTCAGACTGAAGAGGGTATTGTCATGAATGCACCATGCTCAGTACATTAGCAGTGGCTGCATAGGATTCCTCTTCCTAGGCTTGATTGGCCAGTGGTGGTGGGAGATCTGGAGACCCAGCTGTGCCTCATGCACAGGCAGTGGCAGCTGATGCTCACAGAGGGTACAGGGAGGTACCCCCAATTTCCTTCACTTTCCTTGACACCGGGGGAGCCTAGAGGTGAAGGAGGAAGGAGCGCTGAAGCCCAGCTGGTCGGCTGTAGGAAAACTCACCTTTCGGAAAACGGCCGGGTTGGGCAACGGAGGTCCGAAGAAAGGCACGTCGTCCCGGGCAGTGACAGAGACCTGGAGAGAAAGAGGTGGGTGGGAGAGAGATGCAACCAGGAAACTCCAGAAGCTGCCTGGAAGTTATCCAGAGATGGAAAGAAGACAAAGTCCCTACCCGAGAAGAATGGCAGATGAAGTTGATGGATTATGCTAAAATGGCTAAAATGACCGGAAGAGTCAGAAATCAGGGATACCAAAATTTTAACAAGGAATGAGGAAAATTTGTAGCTTATCTTAAAGACCGTTATAAACAGCTAAAACGGTTAGTAGGATTGGAATATCACTTGCCGTTTAAGGGCGAATTTTGGATACAATGGAGATGTAAAAGAGTTGGATCATCATAAAAGATGCAGGAGGAAATGATTAATAATAGGACCCACAAAGAGGAGGAGGGAAGTCCAAAAGATGCCTTGGAATCCTATTTTTACGATTTATGTTTGATATATCTCTGTAAAACTTTAATCTGAAAAACCAAACAAATAAATTTATTTAAAAAATAAATTTATTTTTAAAATGCCTTCGGCCCTAGTCTGCACCACTCCTTTTTGAGAGCTGAGCAGAGAACTCAGGTGGATTAAGATGGTGGAAAAAGGAGATTCCGATGTAATAGTCATAAGAACTTTCCAGCCATAAGAGCTGTACGACAGTGGGACGGACTCCTTTGCAAGGGGTGTGTGTGTGTGTCCCTCTTTCGTTGGGAGATTTTAAAGCAGAGGTTGAACCTGTCAGGGGTTCTTTAGTTGCACTGCAGAGGGGGTTGGACTAGATGAGCCCTGGGGGACTCCTTCCAACTCAATAATTCTATAATTCTGTGCTTAACAGCGACACTGAGTGCCTGGTAGCTCTTCTTTATGGACCCTCCAGGGTGTGAAGTATCAGCAGAGCGGGGTCCCCCTTTGTCGCTCCACCTCCCTCTGAAGTTTGGGTGGTGGCGGCCTGAGAGAGCCTTCTCTAAGCCAGCACCCCCAAAGTTGTGCAACTCCCACCCCAGAGAGGTCCGCCGGACACCTTCACTGTACAACACACCCTTTTCCCCTGGCCTCTGACAGCCCTGGGTGTTTATAGGGCCCACCCTTTTTCTGCGACTGTAGCCTGCTTTAACTGTTTTCAGTTTTTAATTGCTGTCAATTACCGTATTTTTCGCTCTGTGAGACGCACTTTCCCCCTCCTAAAAAGTCAGGGGAAATGTTTGTGCATCTTATGGAGTGAATGCAAGCTGCGTGGCTATCCCAGAAGACAGAACAGCGAGAGGGAGTGCTGCACAGCGTTCCCTCTCGTTGTTCTAGCTTCTGGCTTAGCCGTGCGAAGCCTCCGCAGGGCAGTGGGGAGGCTTCATCCGGCTGCCTGGGAGAGACTTTGTGCGGCTATCCCAAAAGCCAGAACAGCAAGAGGCTATCCCAGAAGCCAGATCCCTCTTGCTGTTCTGGCTTCTGGGATTCAGAATATTTTTTTTCTTGTTTTCCTCCTCCAAAAACTAGGTGCGTCTTATGATCTGCTGCATCTTATAGAGCGGAAAATACGGTACCTGCTGGTGAAAGGTGGGTAATCAATTGAATCAATAATGCTAATGGTAATAATAGTAAGGTCCCCCCAACCACCCATCGCCATTCCAGGTTCCGGCACCCGGAGATAACTGACTCCACCAATAAAAGCCCAGCCACCTTGTAGAGTGTGTTCTCCGTACAGGGATTCTCAGCCTGAACTACAATGTAGGCGTGCAGGAAGTTGGAGGCAATCATGTCCGGGACGAAGGGCGTGTTCTCGTCCTGGAAGATGATGGCCACGATGTCGTTCCCGATGTGCCGTTTCCTCTGCAGCTATGAGCAGGAGGAGAGAGAGGAGAGGAGAGGGTCATTGTTTCAGTCCCACTCGCTTTTGCTCACCCAGGAGGTGGGGGGAGAGGAAAAACACACACACACAAAGGGGGTTTCAGGCCAGGAGGCAACCAAGTCCAGGCAAGCTGTGAGCTCCAGCAGCTCGTAAGGCGGTGCTTCCACCGGTGCACTGCCAGCTACGCCTTTCCTCTGCCCTCCTGGCTGCGCTTTCCTCTGCTATCGAAGCCACGTCCCTACCTGCTGAGTATCCCCCTCCGTGTAGGGCAGCTTGGTGGACACATGGAACATGATCTCCTTGTTTCGGAAGTTGTAGTAGACCGACTCTGTCCCTGTCTGCCCGTGGGTCACGTCGAGGCCCCCCCGAAACCTGCACCCCACAGAAAGACACAGGCCTGAGACCAGTTCGAGGGCTGTGCTGCCAACAGCTTTGAGTGTTTTCAGGAGCAAAAAACAACAACTGTGCCCCTCCTCCCTGGCATGCAGCTGGGTCTTGGGGGGGGGCAGACGTAAAGGAGCCCCTTGTTCTCCCTCTGTCCCGACTCTACTCACCCCTTGAAGTCCTGCAACTTGACTTTCTGGCCCAAGAATTCAAGGAATTCGACGAATGCTGGGCTCTCCTCCGTGGTGCTGAAGAGCTCCTCTTCTGAAGTCTGCAGAGAAGAGGCAGAGTCATGTGTGTTGATGCTCAAAGAGAGGGCTTGGCTTACAGCCATGGGGTGGGGGGGAGGTCTCTGTGCATCCCTAACCCAGACCACCTTGAAGGGGAAAGGACTGGCCAGACATAAGAGCTTACAGCCCTCTCCCATTAGCATCCCAGTTAATTTAAGAAGACTCCTGCACTAGTTGGGTTCAGCCAATGGGCGCTCCAGCATCCTGTCCTCAGGTGGTCAAGCAGCTACTGAAATGGTACCCAGGAACAAGAGATCTCTCCCCTCCTGTAGTTTCCAGGAACTGGGATTCGAAAGCATTGCAGCAATTGCCCTCTCCCTTCCGTGAATTTGACCATTCGTCTTCTAAAGCCATCCATATTGGGGAAAGGGACCATTTTTGCTTTTAGGGAGAAGGATGCGCTTCAGTTTTAGTTTAGTTTAGTTTTTAGTTTAGAGAGAGAGATGATATAGACCATGGGAAGGCAAATAAAGGCCTGGGGGCCGGATCTGGCCCAATCACCTTCTAAATCTGGCCCACGGAGGGTCCAGGAATCAGCATGTTTTTACATGAGTAGAATGTGTCCTTTTACTTTAAAATGCACCTCTGGCTTATTTGCGGGGCCTGCCTGGTGTTTTTACATGAGTAGAATGTGTGCTTTTATTTAAAATGCATCTCTGGATTATTTGTGGGGCATAGGAATTCATTCATTCCCCCCCCCAAGGTCTGAGGGACGGTGGACTGGCCCCCTGCTGAAAAAAATTGCTGACCCCTGATTATAGACATAGATTAATATATGAGAAAAGTATCAGGCTGCAATCGCTAAGTCCAAATTCAGGAGTGGGCAGAAAGTAGATCAGAATCAACTGGTAGATCTTGCGGGATCTGCAGGAGGCCTATTCTCACAGGCTCCCAACTGGGTCGCAACAGCAACACAAATCTCCTTCTCCACCCCCACCATGCATACAGGTTTCAAGCCGGGGTGCTGAGATGAAGAATGCAGCCTGCAAGTGTGAAGAAAGAACGGCCAGTTCAAGTTCTGCTCTGGAATGGGAAACAAAAAACCCATGCCCAGATTCTACAGGACACTCTGTCATTTCATTTCATTTTCAGGTTGGTAGGTCTCACAGTTGCAGGGAAACCCCCACAAATCTGAAGTCATGCTGGTTGTAATTCATTTGGTTTAAATCTGTGGGTGCTGCACCCTTTTGAGGGGGGCTGAGAGGTCGAATAATCTACAGTGGTACCTCGGGTTACATACGCTTCAGGTTACATACGCTTCAGGTTACAGACTCCGCTAACCCAGAAATATTACCTCGGGTTAAGAACTTTGCTTCAGGATGAGAACAGAAATCATGCTCTGGCGGCGCGGCAGCAGGAGGCCCCATTAGCTAAAGCGGTGCTTCAGGTTAAGAACAGTTCCAGGTTAAGAACAGACTCCTGGAACGAATTAAGTACTTAACCCGAGGTACCACTGTATAGACCAAGCAGGGGCAGTTTACGCTCTGAAAAAATAATGCCAAACTCAGCTATCCTTCGAAGCTCGCACTTCTCTAAATTTTGCAGCGCAGCTCTCCAAGATGGGGGCGGGGGGGATAAAATTGTTGGGTGTGAAAATATAGGTTATTAGGAGAAAGTGGACATAAAATGCATGTACCCGTGAAAAAAATAACAAGCAAAAACGCATCTGGGGGGAAATGTCTTGCAAAAACGTGTGTCTATATCAGGGGAAACGGCTTCAGTCTGTTAATTTCAAGAGGTCTCGATCCCAACCTGGGCCGCTAGATGGAGCTCACGGCACCTGGCAAAATCATACCTTTTAACAGGCTTAAAATGCAAACATTTGAAATAGAGAAGCTGGTGGGTGGCTTTGTGAAAGCTGGATCATGGTGTCTCTCCCCCTCCCTCCCCACTTTCCCTTTTCATCCCCTGAGAATCACTTGTCAATTGACTGCGCCTTTTTACCCCACCCCAAAGGATCAGAGCTTTGTCATGACTTCCTCAAGATAAAAGCTGCGCAGGAGGCACGGGAGCACTCAATTTAGCTCAGCTTTTTAAGAAGAGGCCCTCCTGCATGCTCTGGAGGGGGAGGCAGCTGAGTACTGCCTGGGGGGGGGTACACCTCTCCTTCTCTCTCCTTCTCCGAGTTGATTTCTCAGGTGTGAAGGAGCCAGAGGTGGTGGTGGGGAGGTGAATGGGGAGGAATCCAGCATCCCTGAAGCAGCGCAGAGGTATTGCCGTTTGTTCAGGGGGAGAAGAAGGGGGGGTCTCCAATGCTGGTGCAGAGCGGCTCCCTCCAGCCAGCAGACAAACCCAAGGGGCAGGGCAGTCCACAGGGAACTACTAATACAGTGGAACCTCAGTTCTTGAACCGCTCGGTTCCCGAACGTCGAAAACCCAGAAGTAAGTGTTCCGTATCACAATAGTGATAACCTATGTTGGAAATGTAAAGAAAAAGAAGGTACCTTTTATCATATGTGGTGGACCTGCCCCAAGGTGAAAGACTTCTGGGAGAAGATTTATAATGAATTGAAAAAAAAAATGTTGAAATATACATTTATTAAGAAACCAGAGGCCTTTCTTCTTGGAATAACAGGTTTGGAATTGCCCAAGAAAGATGTTAGACTGTTTCTGTATGCCGCAACTACAGCTAGAATTTTGTTGGCCAAGAATTGGAAAACACAAGAAGTGCCAAAAGTGGAGGAATGGCAGATGAAGATGATGGACTTTTTGGAGCTAGCCGACCTGACCGGAAGAGTCCGCGACCAGAAGGAGGAGGAGTACCAGGAGGAATGGAGGAAATTTAAAGACTATTTAGTTAAATATGCTAAGATAATTTAAATAGAAATACTTGCAAACACTAGATAGGCTTAGGATTTAAATATATGATGTTACAAAATAACATGTTTAAATTTAATATGAAAAGAAAGAAAGACGTTAATTGATTAAGTAAATTTTATGAGAAATTTGTTTTGGAAAACTGTTACAATGATATATACTGAAATTCAGCCAGGGGGGTTCGAGGGAGTCACGTAACAATGTTATTAAGAGTGGAATAATTACAGTTAGGATTTATGTTTGTTTGTTTGTTTATAAATTTTGGAAAATCAGTAAAATTTTTGGAAAAAGAAGAAGGAGTAAGTGTTCCGGTTTTCAAACGTTCCTCAAAACCCAAACGTCCGACACGGCTTCCGATCTGCAAAAAAAGCCTAGCTGTCAGCCAATCGGAAGCCGTGCCTCGGGATTGGAACGTTTTGGAAGTTGAACGTCCTGAAAACGAGTAAAAAAAAAGGCACTTTATAAAAAAAGAGAGGGAGAGAAGGGACCCCAAGGAGCCATCTAGTCTGACCCCATGCAAAGCAGGAATCGAAGGACCAAACCTGAGACCTTCCGCAGGCAGGACGGATGCTCTGCCACTAAGCTATAGGGACTTCCAAACAAAAGAAAGTAAAATTCCAGCCTTCAAGTTTCCGAGTAAAGGACTATGCTCTGCAGTGATGCTTCTGAATGCTAGTTGCTGGAAGCCACAGAAGGAGAGAGGGCTGCTGCACTTGGGTCATCCTGAAAGGTGAACCTGAAGGAGCGTCTCCACCCCCATCGTTCTGCCCGGACGCTGAGGTCCAGCGCCGAGGGCCTTCTGGCGGTTCCCTCACTACGAGAAGCCAAGTTACAGGGAACCAGGCAGAGGGCCTTCTCAGTGGTGGCACCCGCCCTGTGGAATGCCCTCCCACGAGATGTCAAAGAGAGAAACAACTACCAGGCTTTTAGAAGACATCTGAAGGCAGCCCTGCTTAGGGAAGCTTTTAATGTTTGGTGCATTACTGTATTTTAATATTTGGTTGGAAGCCGCCCAGAGTGGCTGGGGGCGGGGCCAGCCAGATGGGTGGGGTACAAATAATAAATTATTATTATTATTATTATTATTATTATTATTATGGGATACCCTTTGCGGCCGGCCACCGCGAAGGAAGGATGCTAGACTATATGGGTCCCCTTTGGGATGATTCAGCTGCAGACCTGTTCTGCCACTACTTCCTCCTCAAAGAAGGTGCCTTCCTCTGGTCCAGGACCTCCTGGGTATTTCTCTCCCCCCCCCCCAGCCCCCCCCCCCAGATCTCACCTGCCTCCCTGGTAAGAAGCCAGGGTACTCACCTGGCCCAGCTTCTGGTAGATGACACCGAACTTGAAGTTATTGCTGATGACGTGTTCATCAAAGGTCACGATGAGTCGAGAGGCCTGGAGGTGGGGCGGGGAGAAAATCTGGTGAGTTCAGCGAGCGGAGCCTCAGACATCAACCACATCTACCTGGTGCAAACATTCCCTGGGAGCTAGGGATTCCCCCAGATCCTGCAGCACACATGGAGGGGAGCCTGAGGCATGGGGGGCCACCGGAAACCCCATTTCCTCTGGCTCCCGACACATCTCACCCCCACCAGAAGTTCCTTTCTTGGCTTTTAAATTTGCCTTCTCCTCTCTCTTTCCTGCTCTGCAGCTTCAGAAAAGCTGGCTGAAGTATTTTATTAGGTAAGAATAAGATGCTTTTTATAGAAAACACTCCACCCAGCTTCTCTGTAGAGCAGGAAGGAGATAGGAGATGGAAAATTTAAAATTCTGGTTTTCAATTTCAATAATTTTACAGTCATTTTAACGTTTTGAAACTTGACTTCCTTCCTCCTCTTCCTGCGGTTCCTCAAATTTATTTTTAATACTTTCTGCATATATATATAGGATGGAAAGACTGGGAGGCATGGACCTCCTGAGGAAATATAAAACACAAAATACGCAATAAAAACAAAAACAAGAGAACCCATTAACTCCCCCCCCCTTCCAAAACACATTTTAAAAGGGCACTAGATGCCAGCCAGCCAAAGGCCTGGTTAAAGAGCAACGGTTTTGCCTGGCGCCTAAATATATGCAATGAAGGTGCCCAGTGAGACTCCCTGGAGAGAGCATTCCACAAAGGGGGAGCCACCGCAGAAAAGGCCCCGTTCTTCTCCTGCCACCCTCTGGACCTCTTGCTCTCAGGGTCTGAGTAGGTTCATATGGAGAGAGGTGGTCCCTGAGGTATTGCAGTCCTGAGACATTTGTTATAAATTAACTCTGAGGCAGCCACAGAGCTTTTATATCAGATCAGTTAATTCCGAATACAACAAAATGCTTGATATAGCCTTCCCTTACGACAGCATCCAGGTTGTTGAGCACTACCTCAAGACTGATTTTCAGGAGAAGGCGTCCAAGAAACCGAATAAATACCCATATTTCAGCGAGTTTCCTCCTCGCTCCTACCTTTGGGTACAGCACGGGGTAAAAGCGATCGACGTTGACGTCTTCGCACACCAACTGCGGCAAGAGAGACAGACAGACACTAAGACATCGATTCTAGGATTCCAGGATCACAAAAGGAACTGGTTCCTGCCACGCTAATCTTCTCTGTATTGTTCCAATTTTAGTATATGTGCTGCCATCCAGGCCACTGCCGCCGCCGTTCTGCTAACAGAACAGCCATTTTCCTTTCTGGGGCAGAGAAGAAGTCCAACAGGTGCAGCTTCTGCCATCGTGGTGCCGCAATAACTGAGGGGTGTGTGAGAGATTGCAGTTCCCCACTGTCGCCCCCACTGAATTGCACTTTCTGTCGGGCTGAATCCATGAATGGTCCAGACACAACCCCTGTCCCCTGGGGGGCAGTCTCTGCCTTGACCGACAGGTCACAGCACGGGACCGCCAACTTTTTCAGCAGGGGGCCGGTCCGCTGTCCCTCAGATCTCGTGGGGGGCCAGACTATATTTTTTGAGGGGGGGGAGAGATGCAAGAGCACTATGAGCCCCGGTGGCTGCTTAGCTGTGTCTTGCGAGTGGCAGGGACTGGTGGCGGCGGCGGGACAATGAGCGGCGCTCGAAAGGGCTCCGGAGAGGGGCTGCTTTAAATGGCGGCCGCTCGAGCGCTGCTGCTTCTGGCACCAACAAGGCCCAGCCCCCTTCCTCCTCTAGGCAGGGCAGGGAGAAGCCAGGAGGAGGGAGGGAGGTGGCACCACCGCCGTGGGAGGGAGAGGCAAAGAAAGTGCATGCTTGCGATCCACGCAGCAATTTCTGGACCACCCGCGGGCCACATAGAGAAGGCAATTGGGCCTGATCCAGTCCGCGGACCTTGGTTTGCTTACCCATGGGTCACGCCACCAGTGCTTTTGCAAGGCAAGGGTCCGAAGGCATCTCCCTCCCTCCCATCGCACCCTTTTCACCCCCACCCCCAATACTTGCCTTTGCCATCTGGACAACGTTGGGGAACTCGGTCAGGCAGGAGATGGGGATGACGTCGTGGTAAGTCCGACATTTCGTCCTGCGGGGGAAGAGGGCAGAGGAGATGGGCGGAAGCCAGGCAGAAGATCCCACCTCCCGAGAAAAGATCGAGGGAAGAGAGGGGGAATTCCCCCTTCTTCCTCGCCCCAGCATTAGTGGGAAGTCCCATAGCAGCTGGAGACCCAAGTTTGAGAAACACTGATCTACTGCAGTACAGCGCTGTCTTCACGTACTGGGAACAGTTCTCTAGGGCTTAGCAACAGGGGTCGGCAAGGCTTACTGGGCATGGGCCGGATCCATAGCTGTCAACGTTTCCCTTTTTTAAAGAGAAATTCCCTTACAGTCATACCTCGGGTTGAATGTGCTTCAGGATGAGCACGTTTGAGTTGCGCTCCGCAGCAACCCGGAAGTAACGGAGTGCGTTACTTCCAGGTTTTGCCGCTTGCGCATGTGCAGATGCTCAAAATGACGTCACGCGCACGCGCAGATGCGCGGACACAGGTTACGTTTGCTTCTAGATGAGAACGGGGCTCTGGAACGGATCCCATTCGCATCTAGAGGTACCACTGTATTCCGAATAGGATTCCTCATAAGAAAAGGGAAATGTTGACAGCTATGGCCAGATCACTCCCGCAGAGATCCTCCATGGGCCGGGCCAGCACAACATGATGCTGGAAATCGTGTCTGTGCATGTCCGGGGCGCCGGAAATCGCTTCTGCGCATGCCCAGACGCCAAAAATTGCTTCTGCACAGACACAATTTTTGGCATCTGGGCATGCGCAGAAACAATTTCCGGCGCCCCGGACATGCACAGACACGATTTCTGGTATCTGGGCATGTGCAGAAACAATTTCTGGAGCCGGGGAAGAGAGTCCCCACATCGTGCTGCACTGATCTAGCGTAGCGCGCAGGGACTCACCAAGCATGCGGCTTGGTTCAGGGGCGGCTCGGGGGCCGGTTAAACGGCCTCCATGGGCTGCTTCCGGCCCATGGGCCTTAGGTTGCCGACCCCTGGCTTAGGAACATCCAGTCCAGCCTCCTGTTCTCACAGTGACCAACCAGATGCCCATTATCCGAAACCAGCAGTCAGGATTCAAACACAAGACCAGACTCTGTCATTCTGTGGTTTCCAGCAAGTGGGATTCAGAAGCCATTGTGGCTAAGAGCTGACTTATACTCCTTACTTCTATTTCTCATCTGTTATTCACTGCCATATTATAGCATATTTTGACTTTAATGTTATTTATTCTGTCCTAGGTTTTCCATCAGATTTAAAACTCCTACCGAAGTTATTCAAATGCTGCCACATACTTCAAACTGTCTTTGCTGTTTTTCAAATACACTTTAAAGACTTCCCATTTTGTGGTAAATACTTCCTGCCAATGTTCTTATCTGTTCGCAGCTTGTTGGTTAAATAAACCATTTCCGTTCTTTTATAAAAAGATTTGTTATCTAGATTTCTTATTTTCCCAGTAAGTTTCACCAGAAAGAAACAAAGAGAGAGAGAGAGGGAGGGAAAATCTAGTCCTCATGATTCCGAATGAAGTTCTGAGTTAAACAGGGAGCTGCCCTTGGTCCACTGAGCTGCCCTTGGTCCATTGAGATCAGTTCTCAGTGGCAGCAACAGTTGCCCTGGCTTTCAAGACTTGGGTTGTCCTCCCCTCGCAACTCCCCCTCTATTCCCACTCACCGCAGGAGCAAGCGCAGGTGCTCCTGATCTCCAATCACGTCGTACTTGAGTGAGAAGACGAGGTGCCCCAACGCTGCGTCCACAGAGTAGTAGTTAAAGTGCTCCTGGGTTGGTGGTGGGGAGGAAAAAGGTGAATATAAGAATGGAGGAAAACTACTACTACTGCAATGCAGGCTCCGTGGTGCCTCAGGGTTCCGTCCTCTCCCCCATGCTTTTTAATATCTCTATGAAGCCGCTGGAGAGATCATCAGGGGGTTTGGGCTGGGTGTTCATCAGTATGCAGATGATACATCTCTTTTAAATCAGAACCAGTGAAGGCAGTGAAGGTCCTGTGTGAGTGCCTGGAGGCGGTTGGAGGATGGATGGCTGCAAACAGATTGAGGTTGAATCCTGACAAGACAGAAGTACTGTTTTTGGGGGGCAGGGGGCGGGCGGGTTTGGGGGACTCCCTGGTCCTGAATGGGGTAACTGTGCCCCTGAAGGACCAGGTGCGCAGCTTGGTAGTCATTTTGGACTCACAGCTGTCCATGGAGGCGCAAGTTAATTCTGTGTCCAGGGCAGCTGTCTACCAGCTCCACCTGGTACGCAGGCTGAGACCCTACCTGCCTGCGAACTGTCTCACCAGAGTGGTGCATGCTCTAGTTATCTCCCGCTTGGACTACTGCAATGTGCTCTACGTGGGGCTACCTTTGAAGCTGACCCGGAAACTGCAATTAATCCAGAATGCGGCAGCTAGACTGGTGACTGGGAGTGGCCGCCAGGACCACATAACACAGGTCTTGAGAGATCTGCATTGGCTCCCAGTACGTTTCTAAGCACAATTCAAAGTGTTGGTGCTGACCTTTAAAGCCCTAAACGGCCTCGGTCCAGTATACCTGAAGGCACATCTCCACCCCCATCGTTCTGCCTAGACGCTGAGATCCAGCGCCGAGGGCCTTCTGGCGGTTCCCTCATTGCGAGAAGCAAAGCTACAAGGAACAGAGGGCCTTCTCGGTAGTGGTGCCCGCCCTGTGGAATGCCCTCCCATCAGATGTCAAAGAGATAAACAACTACCTGACATACAGAAGACATCTTAAAGCAGCCCTGTTCAGGGAGGTTTTTAATGTATGACATATTAGTGTATTTTTGGTCTTTGTGGAAGCAGCCCAGAGTGGCTGGGGAAACCCAGCCAGATGGGCGGGGTACAAATAATAAATTATTATTATTATTATTATTATTATTACTGTGAGGTGAGAGAGGTTGGCTGTTTTGTCCTTCCAGGTTCAAGGCAAAAGTCTTGGGGCCACCAGAAGGACTTGCAGCCCCAACACTTCCGTTGCCCAGCCCTTATCTCCCAGAACCGCGGGAATATAATTCAAAAAGATGCAGGTACTTGCAAATGTCAAGGATTTCTCTTAACGCAAGGATTTATCCCATAGTCCGTCCCCCACGACATCACCAGGGGCTGCTCCCAGGTCGCATGTCTTGACCCTGAAAACTTGGCCCTGAAAAGCCCTAAACGGCCTCGGTCCAGTATACCTGAAGGAGCGTCTCCACCCCCATCGTTCAGCCCGGACACTGAGATCAGCGCCGAGGGCCTTCTGGTGGTTCCCTCCCTGCGAGAAATGAGGTCACAGGGAACCAGGCAGAGGGCCTTCTCGGTAGTGGCACCCGCCCTGCGGAACGCCCTCCCTTCAGATGTGAAGGAAATAAGCAGCTATCTTCTCTTTAAAAGACATCTGAAGGCAGCCCTGTTTAGGGAAGTTTTTAATATTGAATGCTGTATTGTTTTTAACACTTGATTGGAAGCCGCCCAGAGTGGCTGGGGAAACTCAGCCAGATGGGCGGGGTATAAATAAATTATTATTATTATTATTAGCCAACCAGATGCTCTCTGGGAAAGCCGACAAAGCAGGAAGTCTCCCCTTGCTGTCTTTCCCATTAGCAGCTGGTAAACTGCTCATGAGCCTGGAGGCTCCATGCGCGAGAGGCAATTTTTTCTCCCTTGAATCTGTCCGCCCAGGAGTTGGCGCCTGTCCTGCGGCTCCGAGTTCCACAGTTCAAAACCAGCACAAAAAGGGGAGACCCTCTTTTGGTCTACCCAGGAACTTCCAGCTTCCAGGCTCAGTTAATGGGGCCACGGGACCCTGGTGCTTTGAGCTCCCACTTGCCCTATCCCATGTGTAACGAGAACAATCGCCGCAATTAAAATGCAATACGAAAAGCAGTTTTAAAAAAACACACGTTGCCGTCACAGAAAGAAGGTGACTCCTGAAAATACACACAATGTTATAAACACCCTTTCGTGCCCCCCCACCTTTCCCCCTAATCTTACAAGCCCCGAAAGCTGCAAACTTTCCCTCGGGGGGGGGGGTCCCCTTGATTGTTCAGTTGCCCCTTTCAGCAACTTTTCCATCTCTCCATTAACCTTTATGGACAAGGCCCCAGCCAGAAATTCAATAAATACTACTACTGCTGCTACTACTAAAGAACAGCACACAGATTTGTGTAAAGGCAAGCTGGAGGAGGGGTGCGGGGCAGGGAGGAAGGATATGTTTTTCATGAGAGGAAAAGAGAGAGCCATAGAACCCTAAAGTTGGAAGGTATCCCCAAAGCTCATCTAGTCTGACCCTCTGTGACGCAGCAACCGCAACTGAAGCATTCCTGAAAGGCGGCCCTCCAACCTCTGCTTAAAATCCTCAAAGGAAGGTTCCCATGTTGTTATTACTCTTCTCTTTCTCTCAGTATTCTGAAATATACTCGGTTGAGAGTGGATTTCATGCTCTTTATTCAGCTCATAGTGGTGAGGAGGAATGGAAGTTCCCCCAGAATGTCTGCCTTATATACATTATTTACACAATGGGCCCCACGTGATTGGCTGATTCCGGGATTCTCCTGTAGGCCAATCAGGTTGCAGATTCCCTTCCACCTGGAACTGGATTGGGGTGGCTCCTGTGGACCAATCAGATTGCTGCATTCTGGATCCTATTGTTCTAGGACCAATCAGACTGCTGCCTTTTGGAACCTATTCAACTCAGTACACAACAGCTTCTCTGAATATTTTATCTCACTTTATTTGGGTAAGAACTGCATGCAAATTAAGGTGCTGAACAGAAGGAACAGGTCCCTGTATGAGAGACAGGGAAGAGGAAATTTCTCAGGGTGAGGAGAGAGGGGTGCTCCCCCCCCCAGGCGAGAACCGGGAGGACACGCCCTTTCCTGTATGGGAGAAAAGTTAAGATATATTTGTGAGAGAGGATCCTGAATTTCCCCTCTTCTACCTTTATTCTCTTCTTTAAAATATTTTTTTTGATTTCTTGTGCAATTAGCTTGTCTTTTGTTGCACAGTGAAAAGTGTTAATAAAACTTTATTTAAAAAAAACAAGGAAGGAAGGAGAGTCCACCAGCTCCCAAGGGACCCCCATACCTTCCCCTCAAAGCACTGCCTTTACACCCCTTGCCATCTTTCCTGGGTACACAGCAAACTCAAAAGAGGATTCAGAGACTCCATTAAACCTCCCAAGAACATAAGACGAGCCTGCTGGATCGGGTGAAAGGGGGTGCAACCAAGTCCCACCATGTCCTGTTTTCAATTTGGCCAACCAGATGCCCCCAAAGAAAACCCGCCAGAGCCCCCTCCCCTCCTGTGGTTTCCAGCTTTTAATATTTGATGTATTACTGTATTTTAATATTTTGTTGGAAGCTGCCCAGAGTGGCTGGGGAAGCCCAGCCAGATGGGCGGGGTATAAATAAATTATTATTATTATTAGTAGTAGTAGTAGTAGTAGTACTAGTAGTAGTAAAGGGACCCCTGACCATTAGGTCCAGTCATGACCGACTCTGGGGTTGTGGCGCTCATCTCGCTTTATTGGCTGAGGGAACCGGTGTACAGCTTCTGGGTCATGTGGCCAGCATAACTAAGCCTCTTCTGGCGAACCAGAGCAGCGCACGGAAACGCCGTTTACCTTCCCGCTGGAGCGGTACCTATTTATCTACTTGCACTCTGATGTGCTTTCGAACTGCTAGGTTGGCAGGAGCAGGGACCGAGCAACGGGAGCTCACCCTGTCGCGGGGATTCGAACCGCCGACCTTCTGATCGGCAAGCCCTAGGCTCTGTGGTTTAACCCGCAGCGCCACCTACGTCCCTCTAGTAGTAGTAGTAGTATATTATTATTATTATTATTATTATTATTATTATTATTATTATATCCAGGAATATTTACTGCCTCTGACAGTGTGAGCATTTTCTAATCAGCCTTAAACTTTGGGACCTGTGTTTGCTGGAGGAGAGAAGGAAAAGGGGAAATTGGAGCGATAAACGCTCTGCCCTCCCAGGGTGGCACAAAGCTACCCAGGCCGTCCCTGGCACAGCCCAGAGCCCCACCCTTGGCACACACGGAGCAGTTCCCGCTTGGCGAGGACCGCAAAGAGGAAAGAAAAAAGAAGGAAAACAACAGGTTGAAATGCAAGTCAGCCTGCTCAGAGGACTTTGGCGATGCCCAGAGAAGGAGGGCAGGGTTCCCACTTGGAGGGCAACCCTCATAAGCTCACCCCCATGTCGCCACGGACCTGCTGGGCCAGGAAGATGACGCCGGCCAGCTTGCCACTGAAAGCCCTCCAAAACAATTTGTTGGCAAACAGAACATGGAAAGGGGACCGGAACAGGAATGGCGGAGGAGGAAGAGGAAGAGGACCCTCACCTCTGTTGTGATCAACTTTTGGTCCTCCAGGTGTATGGCTAACAGGGGTGATGGGGGCTGGAGTCTGGCACCATCTGAGGGTCACAGGTTGCCCTTCCGAGCATTAGGAGAAGGCAGAGTGCCGAGGAAGGTAGCCGGGGCAGTGAAGGTGTGTGATGGTCTATTTCGGGGCTGGGGAACCTGTTGCCCTCCAGACATACTCCCATCGGTCTAGGGAAGGCCAGGCAGCGGTCAGGGATGATGGGAGTTGTAGTCCAGCAACATTCAGAGGAGCAAAGCTTCCCCACACTTGCCTTAGCTGAAGGCTCCAGATGCCAAGCTGAGATGTCTCCCTCCTGCTCCCCCCAAAAAAACAACCCAGCTACTTTTGGCCCCCAAGTGGGACTCTGCACCTAATCTCCCTGCTTAACAATGGTCAATTTATGGAAATGTTTATGTCTTGCATTAACTTATTCATTCGATGCTAAAGATTCTCTGCCTTGACGCTTATCAGTCGCCTGGCTGTCAGATTGTTCACGCAGAGGTTATCAAAGAATTTATTTTATTCTGTTACTGGCTATCTTTCCTTGATATGAATTTTTAGCTCGGATTGTTTATTTTTCCCACAGATTAACCAATTGCTATGCGCTGCCTGCTTTGGGGACACACACCAGGGGGCCACGGACCACCTGGAAATTATGAAGGGTTTTGACGAACCATGTAAAAATTCGGCTGCCTGTCATAGCAACTGTAACCTGTTGAGCCAAATGTTGTAGGATTTATATTTGCGCTTTTAATACCCCCTTCGATTTCTTATATATTGCATTTAACATTTTGAACTCCAGAATTTAAGTTGCAACGCAATAAAATGCACTAAAACTAAAAGCAGCAATAAAAATACAATTAAAAATCAATATAATTTAATGCAAAGGATGCGCCGTCTCCTTGTCTTTGGACACAAATCCACAAACACGCTATGGACCACCTGACTTAAGCTTGCAAGCTGGAATCAATCTTTCAGTACGACAGCGCAAAAACTTTGGAACTCCCTGCCTGATGACACCAGGAAACCGCCTTCGCTGTGCTCTTTTTGACACCTGCTAAAAACCTTTTAGTTTAGGCAAAGTCTGTCCAGGCATGTAGAATGTTGATGTGTGTTTTAACCTGTTCCTAATATACTGCTGATTTTAATTTTTGAAAAAGTTTTAAATCTTTTTTTTAATTGTTCTTCCTGAAATTTTTAATGTTTTATTTTCTTTGTAAACTGCTTTGAATTATTATTCTTATTATTATTTTACAATCAAATGGTATTTAGGGCCCCTTTGGTTTTATAACTGCAAGTTGCTTTGAATTGTTGTTTTTTTTGTGTTTTTTTGTATTAAACCCGCCCTGGGACCTTAGGGTGAATTGTGGCAATAAACAACACGAAATAAATAAAAACCTTGGGTTCTGTAGTTCACCCCCTCAGCAGGCTACAATTACTAGCATCTTTAACAATATGATTTCCAAGCACAATTCAAAGTGTTGATGCTGATCTTGAAAGCCCTAAACGGCCTCGGTCCAGTATACCTGAAGGAGCATCTCCAACCCCCATCGTTCAGCCCGGATGGTCCAGCTCCAAGGGCCTTCTGGCGGTAACCTCCCTGTGAGAAGTGAGGTTACAGGGAACCAGGCAGATGGCCTTCTCGGTAGTGGCGCCCTCCCTGTGGAACGCCCTTCCACCAGATGTCAAGGAAATAAACAACTATCTGACTTTTAGAAGACATCTGAAGGCAGCCCTGTTTAGGGATGCTTTTGACGTTTGATGTTCTATTGTGCTTTTAATATTCTGTTGGAAGCCGCCCAGAGTGGCTGGGGAGGCCCAGCCAGATAGGCGGGTATAAGTTATTATTATTGAAATATAAGACATGAAAAGTTTGATTTGTTTTTAATTGGTTTTTTTATTTTTCACATATTTTGTATTTTTTTCTGTATTTTTGTATCTTTTTTCTTTGTCTTTTTTTTAATTTTTCTTTTCTTATATTGTAATTTTCTTTGTTTGTAAAATCTCAATAAATATCTTTAAAAAAATATTATTGTTATTGTTATTGCTGCTGCTGTTGTTGTTATTATTTGGTGGGCAGGGAGTGGGGAGTCACATGCTTCAAATGCATGGTGTGTGTGTGCAGCTTAGAACGGAATGGAAACTGGCCAATCGGAACTGCTCAGGCATTTTGTCAAGGAAGCAGGTGGGAACCATAAGGAGTTAGGGAGGGCGTCGTCACCTGCAGAGGGGGCACAGACTTGCCTTGCCCAGGAAGTGCTTCCGGTAGAGCTGGGCTGTGTGGTTGCTCTCCAACTTCACCTTGCAGGTCGGGGACTGGAGCAGCTCTGTCTCAGGGATGCTCGACAGCTCATGGTTGGTGCCTTCGATCCAGTAGCCCCCAAACTGGGGCAGCAAGATGAGGGGGAAGGGGCCCTCTCGGCCCAGAACCTGGAAGAGGGGTGAGAGAAGATTGAGGTACCTGAAGATAACCAGGAATGGTCCACTAGGGTTTGCCTCTCAAGTGCCTCTTTATTTAATTTAATTTTTTTAATTACTTTTCTGTACCACCCTTCATCTGAGGATCACAGGGCAGTTTGCAACACAACTCCCTGGGGAGAGCACTCCGCAAACGGGAGCCACCACAGAAAAGGCCCCTTTCTTGTGTTTCCACCTTCTAGCCCTGAGAAGGGCCTCAGACGATGATCGCAGGGTTTGGGTTGGTTCATATGGAGAAAGGTATTGCAGTCCGGAGCCATTCAAAGCAGTTTGAATTGGGACTAATTGGCAGATAGTGCAGTTCCCCAGGAGTGGACTTATACTGTCAAACTGTCTTGCCCTGGTGAGCCAAATGGCTGCTGATTTCTGCACCCGCTGAAGTTTCCGGCGTTCAGAGGCAGCCCCATGTCTAACACCTTGCAGCAATCTAACCTAGAAAGTTAGGCTATCCCTGTCCAGACAGGGGCACAGCTGGGCCTCCAGCCGAAGTTGATGGAAGAGTTCCTTGACCATCTCCTCTCACAAGGAGGCATTAATCACCTCATCCAACACAACAGGACTACTAGACTGTGCTCTGGACAACCCATGAGATTCATCTGCTGCAACAAGATCCCAAGTCAAGATGCCGGTGGATGCAAGCAATTTTATCCTCAAAATCCTTTGCAGACAAGTCACAGCGAGCCACCGTTGCTTCAGACCAAAGCCCCACTCATAGCTGTCAACTTACAGATTTGAAATAAGGGACCAGTAGCCTCGAAAATAAGGGATCAGCAGCCAAAATAAGGGATTTTCCAAGCACAGGTATGTTCAACTTCTGAGCCCCTCCGAGCCAAAGGCAGAAAGCCCAGCCAGCAGCCAAACAAAGCCTCAAGCGGTGGTTCCCACAGCGCAGCAACCCGGCAAAGGGGATGCAGCAAGGAAAACCACCGTCACCTCTTCACTGGAAAGCGCTGAGCAAAGGCAAGTCCCCAGGCAAAGCAGCCGATTTGATCGGCACAAGGCATGCAAGCTCCACCCCCCAATCGTTCTTAGACTACTTATTGGGTGAGCAACGCAGCCAAGCAACACAGTTGGAGCCTCCCTCCTCCCTGGCCGGCAGGGAGGGAGGGAGAGGAGCTGCTTCCTTTGAAACCCAGGAAATATAAGGGACATCATCAATAAGGGACAGCAGCGGGACACGGCACTGGGATAAGGGACTTTCTCGACAAATAAGGGACAGTTGACAGCTATGGCCCCACTTACTGGGCAGCATCCGGCACCAGTATGACTCAGAGTAGACTCCAGGGCCATCACTAATGTAGGAATGTTCCTTCAAAATCTACTCCGAGCCAAACTGAGCTGGGTAGAACACATCACTCTCCAGAAGCGGCCAACTCCAACTCGATGCTTCTGGGTACGAAGGAGACAGCTTCCACCTGCCCACTTATTTCTGCTTGCTCCAAGCAACCGCCCTTCCAGAGGTAGACTGCTCCTGCCTGTGGAAGAACCACCACAGCCCACAGAAGACAGACATCCCGCTCTCCCTGCGACACCGCCCACTCCTTACCTCGTGGACGCTGGGATAGGGGATGTAGTCCTCTTCAGTCTGCAAAACACAAAGTAGAGTCGGGTTAACCAACTTGTGGGAAAGGAGAAACAAGGGCGGGCACGTCTGTGTAAAAATTCACCGAAACGGCTCCTTGCACAATTTGAAGGAAGCCTCAAAGGCTGCCAGCCACATGGATGGGTGCTGGGCACCTTGACTTGTGCCACATGGGTTTGCCATAAGGATCGGGAGGTGAAACGAGGCAGAATGAGGTACCAGCTGGGCTCTATCTAGAGTAAAAGTCACAAGCCATGTGTGTGGGGGGGGGGTGTTGCAGAGGTGGGGAGAACAGGATGCCAGAACGGAAGCAGCAGCCTTAATGCCAAGACAGACCCTTGGGTCCATCTAGCTCAGCAATGCCAACACTGGCTGGCAGCATCTCTCCCCACAAAGTAAGATTCTAGTCCTCATGTTTCTGATTTAAATAAGGACGTGCCTTATGACCACTAGGCCATCTGGCTCAGTGTTGCCTACCTTGACCGGCAGCAGCACTCCAGGATTTCAGGCAGCCCTACCTGAAGATGTTGCCAGTGGGGGACCTTGTGCAGTGCAGGCTCTAAGCCTGAAGGCGATACAACCCAGCCCCACTCCTTGGAAGTATCCGAGGCAAGACAGATCTCTCTGGGGCACCGGGTGACAGCCCCACACAGCAGCTTGCAAACATTGCTGCATTTCCTGGTTGGAGGGACCTCCCAGAGTTGAGAGGGGAATGGGACAGAGGGGTCTCTGCCAGTCATGCAGAGCTTGGCAGAAGCACAGGCTGGAGCCCCCGAAATCCAAGCTAAAAGGAAGGCTGGCCTATTAAAGGATACCCACTGCAGAAACGCCCACCTGTTCCAGGCTGCAAGACCCCATTTCCCAGCAGATGGGGGGCAGCACTCACGAAGGCCCGGGTTGCCTGGGGCTGCCCTCTTCTCCCCAATGCCCAACGGGTACCCGAGAGGAGGAGGAAAGGAGGGACATACCTTCAGCGGAGGAGGGAAGGAGCATCTCTGTTCATCCATCCTGCTGCCCTGCAAGAGACATGGATGGGCCAGAGTCAACACCTGGCCATGCCCCCCCCCCATGCAAGCCAAGAGCACCTTTGCTTTGGAGAACAGGTGGGGGGGGCGGGGAGGACGGCGACAACACATCCTGTTTGGCACAAGGACAGGCAAGGCGGAACGGGACAATGATGTTTGCAGGACAAAGGAGTATGTTGACAGAGAGGCGGTTCTGAGAGGACGCTTCTGTATGTGGAATTAAAGCCGCTTGCCCATTTCCCTGCTTTTAAAGACAGCCAGGTCTGTGGCATTTGGGGGGTCAGGTCAAAGCTCCTCCACATTTCAGGCCTAGAAGCAACATCAAGGATCACCTCTCTCTCAGCTGGGGCAGCCCCTCTCTGAAAATCCCCTCTGAGCATACACAGAGCGTGGATCCCCCAATGCCTCAGCGACAGTTTCCAGGAAGCTGAGATTTCACAATCTTCCAACACCACCTTTTCCTGCGGATTAAATCCCTGAAAAGGTGACGGGCGGAGGAGTGGAGGCAGAGAAACGAGAGGTCTCTTTCCTTTGCAACTGTAGATTCTTTCTCTCTCACATGCACTGTTATGTACTGAGTTGAATAGGATCCAAACTGCAGCAGTCTGATTGGTCCTAGAACAATAGGATCCAAAAGGCAGCAGTCTGATTGGTCCTAGAACAATAGGATTCAGAATGCAGCAGTCTGATTGGTCCTAGAACAATGCAGCAGTATGATTGGTTGGCAGGAACCACCCAATCATGCTCCAGATAGAAGTGAATCCACAACCTGATTGGCTTACAGTAGAATTCCGGAATTAGCCAATCATGTGCAGCCCATTGTGTAAATAATGTATATAAAGCAGATACTTTGAGGGGACTTTCATTCATTCTTCCTCACCACTATGAGCTGAATAAAGAGCATGAAATCACTTTGCGACTCTGAGTATATTTCATGCACAGATCTGGGGTCCTTTCTTCTGTTTACTGAGCAATACCAAAGCCGTCTCCCATCCGGCCCCCCAGCCTGTCCTGCCCCACAACCAGCCAGGCTCCTGTGAGTCATTTGGTGCTTTGTTGTGAAAGAATTTCCCAGAGCAGCTTATGTAAGAAGAGCCTCCTGGATCAGGCTGAAGGGTGCGGCTCCTCTGGTTCGGCATCCTAATCCCACAGCGGCCAACCTGGTGCATATTATGGGAATCCTGTAAACAGGATCTGAGCATCACAACACCCTTCCTTCTGTGGTTTCCAGCAAGGAGGCAGAGCATAGCCGTCAAGCCTAGTGAATCTGTCTAATTCTCCTTTTTAAAGCCATCCAGGTTGGCAGCCATCACTCCAGTGGGAGGGAGTTCCACGGTTTAACGATGCACTGCACGAAGGAGGACTTTCATTTGTCTTGAATCTTCTATCATTCAGCTTCCACAGAAGACACTTTAGATAAATCCACCGTCTTCGTGCAATGACTAATTGTATAAATTTGCATCACGTAGCACAAAGAGATGCATTTTTTCCACACGCACATATGCGCACACCCCTGCGGTGGAACGGACTCTCTCGGGAGACAGTGGGCTCTCCTTCCTTGGAGGTTTTTAATAAATAATAATAATAATAAATTTTTATTTACACCCCTCCCTTCCCGGGTCAGAAAACCAGGCTCAGGGCGGCTAACAACAAATTTAAAACACTTAACTGACGCAACAAAACCAGCATTAAATACAGTAAAAAATGGGAATAACAATAAATTCAGAATTCAAAAATCAATTTAGGGGGGAACGCCATCCAATAAACATTAGATGATCACCAGGGCTAGCTGGCTAAATTAGGCCTATTTGGGCCAGCGAGGAGACCAGGGGAGAATTAGCTGTGGGTTCCCAGAGCGGGTAATCTTCATAAAAAGGAGAGTGGGAGGGAAGGAAGGGGAATAAAAGATCAGGCTAAGTTCAAATTGAAAGCCAGGTGGAATAGCTCTGTCTTACAGGCCCTGCGGAGGTCGGGTGGCCACCTATCAGGGATTCTTGAGCTGCGATTCCTGCACTGCATGGGGTTGGACTAGATGACCGCTAGGGGACCCTTCCGACTCTACAAGTGCAGAGTCCTGACCATTTCCTGCGCTGTCTGCTGGGGGCTGCAATCCAAAACAGACACACACAAACCCTGCCAAATTGGGGAAGGCGATTTTTGAAAGCTGCCTCTCCCTGCCCTGCCTTCCTTGCTTCTAGCCCAAAGATCTCCTTGTCCTAAAAGCACCTTTATCCCCTGGGGCAGGAAGGAGCCCCTGTCCTGCCCACATTCCCCCTAGGCTGCCCTGAGTGTCTGGTCACCCTCCGGTCTACCTCTGTCAGACCCGGGTGCAAGTCCAGGCAGGTCTTGCCAAGTAAATTTGACTCACCTGCATCTTCTCAATCATTTCAAACAGCTCTGTGTTCTGCAAGAGATTGGGGAGAAAGCAAGTAGTGGGTGATGGTTGGCTGCATGGGAGGGGTCAGAAATAGTCACCCCCCCAAAAAAAAAACCTGTCCCCCCCAAAAAAAGAGAGGCTTTAAACACAGCTTGAGAGTTGGCAAGATCCACTTTTAAACAGGCACTTGAAAACGATGCAAGAATCAGGGGTATTCAAAAGACTGTGAGCAATTTCCCACAACAACCCTCCGAGGTAGGTTAGGCTGAGAGAGGCAGTGACTGGCCCCCAAGGTCACCCAGGGAAACTTTAAGGTGGTGGGGTGTGTGTCTGAGCATCACTGGGGTCAGAGGATCTGGGCCCAGTCAACGTGCGCCAACCAGAAAAACACCCCAAGGGTTCAGACCATCCCCTAACACCAGCCCTGGCAAGGATGGTGGTTAATGGTCCTTCACAACAACCCTGCGGGGTAGGCTGGCCTGCTTCCCATTTCACAGAGGTGGCACTGAGTCTGAGAGAGGGTCTATGTAGCGAATCCACAGCAGCGGCAGAGATAGGGTTCAAGAGAAGAGCTGTACCTCCTTCACCCCTCCCCAGCTGTCAGATCTGCCCTCCCCCGCCCCCCCCCTTGCACAAAGCAGCAGCAGGTGAGAGAGCCCAGAAGCGCAGTGCACAAAGGGTTAACAGGCTCTCTCCTCACAAGGCTGGCTTAATGACTTTTCTTGGAAGGAGGTCAGCGCTTGGCAGGGGAGAAAGAGAGAGGGACCCGGCAAGACAACTCTGCTTTCTGAATTTGCAAAAAAAACAACAAAAAACCACTCCGCCTGCCCTGGATCTGGCTACTCCGAGTAGACCCGCTGAAATCAACGGCCCTACACATCCACTTGAATGAGTGAAAACAGGCTCATCTAGTCCAGCATTCTCGCCAAATACCCCTAAGAACCTAAGAATCTCGATAGACTGCTTCTGGACTTGGAAGTTCCATGGAAATGCAAGAAGAGCCGGATCACGCCCAGCACCCTGCCCTCACTGCGGCCACCCAGTGGAAAACCCTGTGGGTCTACTCTGAGTAGGATTAGCACCAGATAGAGCCCCTTGCTCGCTCTACCACCACCAAACTCCTCTACGTTTCCTGCCTCCCCCCACCAGCTCCCCCACCCACCTTGATGGCCTGCTCTCTTTGCCCCCCTAAGTCAAGGGTCATCAGGAGCAGGGACCCCCAGACCCACCCCCCCAGAGGCTGTGGCAGCCGCCACCCCCTAAAGCCAAGACACAGCTCCCCATAGAGGGGTTAACTCACGCTCCAGCCATCCTCTACGGATTCCCTCCTCCGAGCAGGGGGCAGCCCGGGGGTCCCCGGGAGGGCTTGCCACTCGGCCATCAGCCTTCCTCCTTCTCCTGCTGCTGTTTCGTGGGTCTCGGGTTCAGATCCTGCCCACACCCGGCCCGGGGCGCTGGAGGCTCTGTGCCTCTGCCTCGGGATGGGCAGCTTCCATGGCGAAAGCTCCCTTCCGCCTCCTTGCTCGCAGGAGCCCGGCGGGGAGAGGAGGGAAGCCAGCTCTGCAAGCCTTCCAGGGGTTCTCCCCTGCCCGCCTGGCGGATCTGCTGGGATCTGCTGCGCTGTGTGTACTCTTTGGGCGTGGAGCCAGGTGCTGCCGGAGGAGAGGCAGGTCCCTGCAGCCGGATGCAACCCTTCCCGGGTGTGTGTGTGTGCGCGCGTGTGTGTAAGAGAGATGGGGGGAGGGAGGCAGAGAGGGAAGCTGGCTGGCTGGGGCCTGGACCACTGGGGTCGCCATGGCAACTGGCCTACACTTGAGGGGGATGAATGGGAGGAGAGAGGGAGTCTGGAAGGTGGAGGGGAGGCGCGTCGCTGCTAGGATTCCCCTCACCTCCAAACAGGAAAAAGAGCTTCTCTCTCCAGGACTCACATCTGGAGAAGGCAAAGTTTCACAGCAGCGAAGAAGAGGATGGAGGAGGAGAAGGAAGAAAGGAGCATCTCCCATCATTTCTCAAAATTTATCATTTGGCATTAAGAAATTGTTTTATTTAAATGCTCATAGTGTGCGGGTCTTTTGTTCCATTCAGAAGTATGATGATGATGATGATGATATTTATATTTATACTTATTTGCTTTTTCAAATCAAAGTTTTACAGTCACATATCCAACATACAACATAAAAACAAGATTCTAAGGCATCTCCTGGATTTCCCTCCTCCCTTTTGTGGGTCCTATTATTAAGTCCTTCCCTCCTGCATCTTTTATAATAATCCAAACATTTTACATCTCCATTATATCCAAAACTCACCATTAATGCTACTAATGATTTTAACTGTTTGCAGTGGTTTTTAAGATAAATAATAAATTCCCCCCATTCCTTATAAAAATTTCGGTCTTCCTGATTTCTGATTATTCCGGTCATTTTAGCCATTTCTGCATAATCCATCAACTTAATCTGACATTCTTCTCTGGTAGGGACTTTATCTTCTTTCCATTAAGATAAATTCAACAATGTAAATAAGTTTTGATGGATGCAATAATGGAAAAGCAATTGGTTGGGACTTTCCATGCTTGTAAGCTGCAAATGCATAATTCTGTGTGTTTATATGTTGTTGTTGTTGTTGTTGTTGTTGTTGTTGTTGTTGTTGTTTTGTGTGTCTGTGTATAAACACACACAAACATATAAAACAAGGCAATGCTTGGGCTAAAGGCCTAAAATTACAATAAGGTTGGACCAGATAATCCATTGGGTCCCCTTTCCAACTCCACAGCTGTGTTTTAAGGAAAGGCTGCTGTGTTCTTACTGTGATTATCTGTATTTTTAAATAAGTATGATATATGTTTGTGTGCTTTGATTTTATTAGGTTTGGATTGCTTTCTAATGCGTGTCTTTCCCCCATGTTTTAAGCTGTTTCTGTTTTATCGGTAATAATGGTGCAATTCTATGATTCTTCAAGGTACAGACTTTCATTCTCTCTTAAGGAATCCAAGATCTCTCAGATACCCAGGACACACACACACACACGTGCGCACAGCCTCCAGCCATAACTCTGTGAAAGCAGAACTGAGGAAATAATATTAATCCTCTCCTTCTCTCGCCCTCCCCTCGCCCCCAACCACCTCGTCTGTATTTGCAATTAAGGCCATCAAAGCAAGTTAATTAGAGAGAATTAAGAGTGCTCTTTTAACCAGTTAATTGATCCTTTAATTGATATGGGGAAAGTGAGGACAGCAGATCCTCAATAGACTCTCAGGTCCTTGAGGCAGGGGGTGGAGGTCTCATGAGGACAGCCCAAGACCCCCCCCCCTCTCTCATTTCCCCCTCTTCTCAGAGTGGAGTTGATTCTCTCACACACCAGGGCCAGAATCTCTTTCAAATCTCGGGATTCTTAAGCCCAGCACAAATGGAGCCATGATGGGCATGGCCTTCTGAGCATGCACCGAGTGCCTCCCTCACCACCCAGCAAGCAAAGCCACCCTCCAGAGACAAACATAGGAAGGTGTTTTGTGCACAGTCGAATCTTCCAATGCAATATTGTCTTAAATACTAGGAGTCTTCCAGCTTTCTTTGAGCCCAAACAAACATGCATTTTGGGGACCCAATTCTTAAATCTTCTGTTTCACAGAGATGTTGGTGTCGTGCCAGTGCAGATTAGGCCAACGCCCAGTGGCAGGTCTTGCCCCGCACCAGCAATGGCTCTCCAGGGATTCGGGCAGGAGATGCTGCCAGCGGGGACTGAACCTGGGGCCTTCCTTCTGCAGGCCCAGCAGGGGCTCTACCATGCAGCTGCAGTCCTTCCCTTAAAAAATGAATCAAGATCCCAGTCCTCATGGTTCTGAAGGGCTGGTTTAAGCAGGACGCTGCCTTAGACTGAGACAGGAGATTGGTCCATCTAGCTCAGTGCTGCCTACACGGACCGGCAGCAAAGGCTCTCCAAGATTTCAAGTTGGGGAGTCTCTCCCAGGGGATTGAGCCTGGGGCCTTCTGCATGCCAAGCAGCTGCTCTGAGCTCTCCCCAGCTTGGAACAAAGGCAAGCTGAGTTCTAAGGAAAAACAGGTTCAAATCCTGGGGAAGGTGTATGGAGTGTTAAGGGAAAATGCCAAGTGAGGGGCAGGTGCGGCTCATCCACCGGAGAAGGTAGCCCATCTAGGAGAAGGAAAACTCTGAGCCTAAACCTCCGCTAGCCCAGAGATCGAAAGAGGACAAAGTCCTGACCAGAGAACAATGGCGGATCAAGTTGATGGATTATGCCGAAATGGCAAAAATGACCGGAAGAATCAGAAATCGGGAAGACCGAAATTTTAATAAGGAATGGGGGAAATTTATAATTTACCTAAAAAAACATTGTAAACAGTTAAAATCGTTAGCGGGATTGGAATGACACTCGTAGTTTAATAGTGAATTTTGGATATAATGGCGATGTAAAAGATTTTGATTATTATGAAAGACGCAGGAGAAAATGATTCATAACAGGACTGACAAAGGGGAGGAGGCAAGTCTGGGAGATTCTGTGAAATCTTGTTTTTATGTTGTATGTTGTGTGTTTGTGATTGTAAAATTTTAATTTGAAAAGCCAAATAAAGAAATCTATAAAAATAATAAATAATAAAATAAACCTCTGCTGCCTTATGCAATATCTCTGAGAGAAAAGAAGGCTCGGGAGTAAATCTCGCACAAATCTGGAGTGGGGTTCCTAAGGTGGTTGGATGGCGCCTTGTACACCTCCTCCCAGCGACTCCTGCTGCCAGGATGGTACCAAACATATTGCTCTGCTTTCTTTTGCAACCCATCAGCAAGTCCTGTCGTCTGGGCAGCCCAGGACCTCCAAACACACTGCCTAGGCTTGTGCCCTGGGGAAGTCACTTCGCTAAGGCAGCAGGGGCTGGGGCTGGGATTCCTCCCTGCATTTCTGCTGGTGGTTTTCACATGAGCCTATCCCCCCGCCACACTCTCCCAGAGGAGGAAGGTGGAGGGGGGCAGGAGATTCCAGGCAGGCACTTCCTTTGCCGAAGGACTCTGCTCCATTGACATTGGCAGCCGCTCTCGGAGCCCCAAACAAGGAGCCCTTTCACCTCTCTGTGTGCCTCATTTGCATCTCAGAGGCGGGAGGGAGGAAGGGAGAAGAGAAGCAAGCCTTTGGGTTTCTGCAGAGGCTGCCTCCTGCTCCTGCTCCTCTTCCTTGCAGGGATGGAGCACTGACTGAACAGCACTCTCTCCCCATTTCAAAAAGGAGGGAAACTGAGTCTAAAACAGGGGTAGGCAACCTAAGGCCTGTGGGCCAAATGCAGCCCAATCACCTTCTAAATCTGGCCTGCGGACAGTCCAGGAATCAGTGTGTTTTTAGATGAGTTGTTTAGTCGTTTAATCGTGTCCGGCTCTTCATGACCCCATGGACCAGAGCACGCCAGGCACTCCTGTCTTCCACTGCCTCCCACAGTTTGGTCAAACTCATGCTGGTAGCTTCGAGAACACTGTCCAACCATCTCGTCCTCTGTCGTCCCCTTCGCCTTGTGCCCTCAATCTTTCCCAACATCAGGGTCTTTTCCAGGGAGTCTTTCCAGGGAGTCGCCTGGAGATTAAATGACACGGGGAGGGGAGAACCATCTACTCCACGTTGAGTTCCTTGGAGAAAAATGGTGAGGTATCAGAGCAGTCACGAAATTAAAAGACGCCTGCTTCTTGGGAGGAAAGCAATGACAAACCTAGACAGCATCTTAAAAAGCAGAGACATCACCTTGCCAACAAAGGTCCGTGTAGTTAAAGCCATGGTTTTTCCAGTAGTGATGTATGGAAGTGAGAGCTGGACCATAAAGAAGGCTGATCGCCGAAGAATTGATGCTTTTGAATTATGGTGCTGGAGGAGACTCTTGAGAGTCCCATGGACTGCAAGAAGATCAAACCTCTCCATTCTGAAGGAAATCAGCCCTGAGTGCTCACTGGAAGGACAGATCCTGAAGCTGAGGCTCCAATACTTTGGCCACCTCATGAGAAGAGAAGACTCCCTGGAAAAGACCCTGATGTTGGGAAAGATGGAGGGCACAAGGAGAAGGGGACGGCAGAGGACAAGATGGTTGGATAGTGTTCTCGAAGCTACCAGCATGAGTAGGATGTGGTTTTTATTTAAAATGCATATCTTGGGTCACTCCATGCACCGTGTCCATGGACAACCTCGGAGGACGGGGCTGAAAGGGTGGAGTGGGAGAGATGGCCTCTTCCATGGTCAGAGCCACCGTTCAGCTGGCCATGAGCAAGAGGAAGATTCAGGCCACTAGAGCCGCCCTTACACTGACCCCATCTGCTGTGCAGAAAATAAAACAACTGCTTAAAGACAAACCTGACCATGCAGGCGTTAAAGTTGGTGTCCGTACAAGAGGCTGTAATGGGCTTTCTTATACACTAGAATACACAAAATCAAAGGGGGACTCTGATGAGGAAGTAGTACAGGATGGTGTTAGGAGTGTTTATCAAAAAGAAAGCGCAACTCACACTTCTAGGAACTGAAATGGACTATATAGAAGACAAACTGTCCAGTGAAGTTGTCTTCAATAACCCAAACATCAAAGGAACGTGTGGTTGTGGATAAAGCTTTAACATTTATAACGTCAGGACTGTCACTTTTAAGACCACAAAACTGCTTTCTGAAGTAATCACTCAGTGTGTGTGTTTTCACATCTTTAGGCTTTGTAATATACAGCTGCCTTTCCAGGAGAATAAAAGTACTGTGTTTTTAAAAATAAAAAATGCATCTCTGGGTTATTTGTGGAGCCTGCCTGGTGTTTTTACATGAGTAGAATGTGTGCTTTTATTTAAAATGCATCTCAGGGTTATTTGTGGGGTGTAGGAATTCGTTCATCCCCCCCCCCAATAGTCTGGCCAACCACATGGTCTGAGGGACAGTGGACCAGCCCTCTGCTGAAAAGGGTTGCTGACCCCTGGTCTAAAACAAGGATTTGGAGATGGGCGTCAGAAGCAACAGCCTCTGCAGGCAGGCAGGCCCTGCAGTGGTACACCCTCTGACACACACACACACTCCGGTTTTTAAAATTATAATTTGGGTTTATCAAAAAGAAGACATGCCACACGAATCTCATTTCTTTTTTTGATGGAGTTACAAGCTTGGTGGATCAGGGGAATGCAGCGGACATAGTGTATATTGATTTCAGTAAGGCATTTGACAAAGTCCCCCATGGTATTATTGCAGAGAAGCTGGTAAAATATGGACCGGGTGAGATAACTATTAGGTGGGTTTGTAGCTGGTTGACTGACCAAACACAAAGAGTACTCATTAATGGTTCCTCGTCATCCTGGAAAAAAAGTTAGCAGGCTTCTGTCCTGGGCCTGTTGTTGTTCAACCTCTTTAGAAATGACTTGGATGAAGAAATTGAGGGGATGCTCATCAAATTTTCAGATGACACCAAACGGGGAGGGGTAGCCAATGCATCTGAAGACAGAATTGGGATTATTCAAAATGAAATTCAAAATGAATTTCAATAGGGCCAAATTTAAGGTTTCTGCTTTTCAGCAAGAAGAACCAGACGCACAAATGTAAGATGGGGGACACTTACTAGTAGTACATGTGAAAAAGATTTAGGGGTTTTAGTGGACCACAAGCTTGACATGAGGCAACAGTGTGATGCAGCAGCAAAAAAGGTGAATGCTATTCTAGGCTGCATCAACAAAAGTCTAGTGTCCAGATCAAGGGAAGTAATAGTACCACTCTTTTCTGCCTTGGTCAGATCACACCTAGAATACTGTGCCCAGTTCTGGGCGCCTTAATTTAAGAAGGATGTTGACAAGCTGGAACGTGTGCAGAGGAGGGCAACTAGGATGATCAAGGGTCTAGAAGCCAAGCCTTATGAGGAACGGCTGAAGGAGCTAGGTATGTTTAGCCTGGAAAAGAGGTGGATGAGAGGAGATATGATAGCCATCTTCAAATATCTAAAGGGTTGTCAAATGGAAGATGGAGCAAGCTTGTTTTCTCCTGCTCTGGAGGGTAGGATTCGAACCCATGGCTTCTAGTCACCTTTATCAAGATCACTGGAGGAGGTCAGTGATTCTTTTGAGCAGGGCTGGTTGGAGGGTTTCCTGCTCTGGAGGTTGGGACTCGAACCCATGGCTTCAAGTTACAAGAAAGGAGATCCCGACAAAGCATCAGGAGGAACTTTCTGACAGTCAGAGCCGTTCGACAGTGGAACAGTCTCCCTTGGGAGGTAATGGACTATCCTTCCTTGGAGATTTTTAAGCAGAGGTCGGATGGCCATCTGCCATGGCTGCTTTAGTTGAGATTCCTGCATTGCAGGGGGTTGGACTAGATGACCCTTGGGGTCCCTTCCAACTATATGATTCTATGAATTTCCTGCTCTGCAATCCCCACCACCCTTGCAGGATAAATGCCAAGCGCATGGAAGAAAAGATGCTAAGAACATCAGAGGAACCTGCTGGATCAGGCCAACGGCCCATCTGGTCCAGCTTCATGTTTCACAGCGGCCAAAGCCTGCGAATTGCCCAAACCCGCAAGCAGGACCTTGAGGGCAACAGCAACAGTCATTCCTTCTGCAGTTCCCAGCAAGTTTTGTTCAGAAGCATCAGTACCTCCCAGTAGCCACTGACAGCCTTACGTGGGTTTGGGCAATTCTCTGGGACGCCGGTGGCGCTGTGGTCTAAAGCACAGAGCCTAGAGCTTGTCGATCAGAAGGTTGGCGGTTCGAATCCCCGCAACGGGGTGAGCTCCCGTTGCTCGGTCCCTGCTCCTGCCCACCTAGCAGTTCAAAAGCACGTCAAAGTGCAAGTAGATAAATAGGTACCGCTCCAGCGGGAAGGTAAACGGCGTTTCCGTGCACTGCTCTGGTTTGCCAGAAGCGGCTTTGTCATGCTGGCCACATGACCCAGAAGCTGTATGCCGGCTCCCTCGGCCTATAGAGCGAGATGAGCACTGCAACCCCAGAGTCGTCCACAACTGGACCTAATGGTCAGGGGTACCTTTACTGGGTTTGGCAGCCATCCAGTCTGTGCTGTGTGCAGAAACCCCTTTCTTTCTCAATCCCAAACAGTTTCACGGGATGCCCACCAGCTCATCTACCTCGAACAACGGAGGAGAGACGGTGCCCATCGCTGCCAGGCAGCAAGGCGGCCAAGCAGGGATCCTGCCCCAAACGCCAAAGTGGCCCCTTGCTGGGCCAAGGGCACGGCCTCCTCCTCCTCCTCCTCAGGAGCCCTAATGATTCAGGCTCTCCTCACCCCAGAGACCTGCGGGGGCGCCTCCGTTGCCATGGGGACCACCCACAAGCTGGAGCTATGCATCACACACACGGGCAGGCGGGCGGGGGGGGGGAGTTGCGCATGGAGGACGACTCAAAGCATTGCAAGCCTCATGAAGCAGCAAGCCCCTTCCCCCACCCGCCTGGTAACAAGACCCCCAACTTGGGGAGTGAGCTGGAGGTGATGGGCATGGAGGAGGAAGGAAGGAAGAGGGCAGAACTGCAGGTCCCGGGCCACAGGGAGGTTAGGCTGGCCTCAACCAGAGCCAGGGCTTTTTCGGCCGTGGCCCCCATCTGGTGGAACGCTCTGTCACAAGAGACTAGGGCCCTGCGGGGCTTGACATCTTTCCGCAGGGCCTTCAAGACAGAGCTGTTCCGCATGGCCTTTGGTTTGGACTCAGTCTGACCCCCTCCTTTGGTAATCCTCACAGAATTCTAGCCCAATGGTTGCCATTAATTTGATTTGAACTGATTTTATAACGAACTGATTGAGGTTGAATCCTGACAAGGCAGAAGAACTATTTTGGGGGGACAGGGGGCAGGCGGGTGTGGGGGATTCCCTGGTCCTGAATGGGGTAACTGTGCCCCTGAAGGACCAGGTGCGCAGCCTGGGAGTCATTCTGGACTCACAACTGTCCATGGAGGCGCAGGTCAATTCTGTGTCCAGGGCAGCTGTTTATCAGCTCCACCTGGTACGCAGGCTGAGACCCTACCTGCCCACGGACTGTCTCACCAGAGTGGTGCATGCTTTAGTTATCTCCCGCTTGGACTACTGCAATGCGCTCTATGTGGGGCTACCTTTGAAGGTGACCCGGAAACTGCATTTAATCCAGAATGTGGCAGCTAGACTGGTGACTGGGAGTGGCTGCCGGGACCACATAACACCGGACCTGGGAGATCTGCATTGGCTCCCAGTACGTTTCCGAGCACAATTCAAAGTGTTAGTGCTGACCTTTAAAGCCCTAAACGACCTCGGTCCAGTATAGCTGAAGGAGCGTCTCCACCCCAATTGTTGAGCACGGACACTGAGATCCAGCGCCAAGGGCCTTCTGGCGGTTCCCTCATTGTGAGAAGTGAGGTTGCAGGAAACCGGGCAGAGGGCCTTCTCGGTAGTGGCGCCCGCCCTGTGGAACACCCTCCCTTCAGATGTGAAGGAAATAAGCAGCTATCCTATCTTTAAAAAACATCTGAAGGCAGCCCTGTTTAGGGAAGTTTTTAATATTTAATGTTGTGCTGTTTTTAACACTTGATTGGGAGCCGCCCAGAGTGGCTGGGGAAACTCAACCAGATGGGTGGGGTATAAATAAATTATTATTATTATTATTATTATTATTATTATTATTATTATTATTATCATCATCATCATCATCATTAGAATGCTGTATTATTTTACTGTTGTTAGCCGCTCTGAGCCCGGCTTTGGCTGGGGAGGGTGGGATATAAATAAAATTATTAATTATGATGATGATGATGATGATGCAACCAGAGGCAGGTAGAGTTGGCAGGCTCCTTCTCCAGGTTGCCTTGCTGGGTGAGACACACAGGTTTGGTCTCCCTTGACATTACTCACCTTTGTGGAGAAGGGAGCTTGCTTTGGGTTGCTTCGTAACCAGAAGCCGCTCGGTGCCCACCTACAGCACTCCCGGTCTTCTGCCCACAAAATAATGCAAGATTCTAGTCCTCATGGATTTGAGTCAAGGGCTGATCGTCATACTTAGGGGCCTGATACAGAGTCAGACCACCTAGCTCTGTATTGCCTACACGGACTGGCAGCAGAAAGACTGGAGATTTTGCCAGGGAATGGCACCTGGGGCCTTCTGTGCTGGCAAGTGAAGCAGCAGGGGGTTGGGCTAGATGTCCCGCTGGAACCACTGCAGAACCAGCCATCTTCCTGACCCACAGTTTGAGGGCAGGGCAGGGCAGGGCCTTTAAATAAAGCCGATCTGCTCCTTGCAGTTCGTTGCCTAAGCGGCAGGTTGGTGGCAGAGAACAAGACCCACTGGCAGCCTTGCAGGGGTGTTGTGTCGCAGCTGGGCAGCGAAGGGGCTGCGAGAGGCTACTCTTGGGCACTTTTGCTGAGCCAGTGAAATAAATAAATAAATATAAATAAATAAATAATTTATTTATACCCTGCCCATCTGGCTGCGTTTCCCCAGCCACTCTGGGCGGCTTCCAACAGAACACTAAAATACAATAACCTATTAAACATTAAAAGCTTCCCTAAAGAGGACTGCCTTCAGATGTCTTCTAAAAGTTTGACAGTTGTTTTTCTCTTTGACATCTGATGGGAGGGCGTTCCACAGGGCGGGTGCCACTACTGAGAAGGCCCTCTGCCTGGTTCCCTGAAACTTCGCTTCTCACAGTGAGGGAACTGCCAGAAGGCCCTCGGCGCTGGACCTCAGTGTCCGGGCAGAACGATGGAGGTGGAGACGCTCCTTCAGGTATACTAGACCGAGGCCGTTGGCTCCGTTGGCAGAGCACAAGACTCTTAATCTCTGGGTCGTGGGTTCAAGCACCATATTGGGCAAAGAGATTCCTGCATTACAGGGGGTTGGACTAGATGAACCTCAGGGGTCCCTCCCAACTCTACAATTCCCCCCGAAAATGAAAAGTGATGGGGACTCTTACCTTGGGGTGGCGGAGAGCAGCGTGAGGGAGGTTGGCGCCAAGAGAAGGCAGTTCTAAGGGGCCGCTGAAGGAGAAGCTGGCTGGCCCATCTCTGTGTTTGCTGGGGAAAGAGAGAAAGTCCTGTTAGAAGAGGGGACAGAGTCCAGGAGCCCAAGGGTTGCGGGTTCGAGTTCAGCAGAGATGGAAAACGTCCAGGCCGTCTGGAGCGGATCTGAATGTGGAGGCGACCCTTTCACCCAGCTAGACTATTGGTTCCTCTAGCCCAGTATTGCCCGCAATGACTGGCAGCAGCTGCAGACAAGGAGTCTCTTCCCCAGAGATTGAACCTGGAACCTTCTAGAAGCAAAGGCACACGAGCTTCCATCCTCTAAAAATAAAATAAGATCCCAGTCCTCATGGTTCTGAATCAAGGGCTGATTTGAATAGAAACCTAGGAAGCTGCCATCTATCCAGTCAAACCATTGGGCCCATCCAGCCCAGTACTGTCTGCACTGACTGGCAGCAGCAGCTCTCCAGAGTCTCAGGTAGGGAGCCCTACCTGGAGATGCTGCCGGCAGGGATTGAACCCGGAACCTTCTGCATGCCAAGCAGGGGCTCTTCCACTGAGCGAGGGCCCTTCCCTTAAAACACAGGAAGGTGCCTTCTACCAAGACATTGGCTTCATCTGCCTCAATACTGTCTACACTGGCTGGCAGCCGCTCGCCAGGGTTTAAACCTTTAATAATAATAATAATAAATTTTATTTATACCCTGCCCTCCCCAGCCAAGACCGGGCTTAGGGCGGCTAACAACCAATAATAAAAACAAATTGATTAAAATGCAATTTAAAAAACAAGATTAAAATACAACATTAAAACATTAGGATGCAGCCTCTTCACAGGAGGAGAAAGGGAAAAGAAAGAGGGGGAGGGAATCAAACTGATTCTAAGCCAAAGGCCAAGTGGAACAACTCTGTCTTACAGGCCCTGCGGAAAGAAATCAGATCCTGCAGGGCCCTGGTCTCATGAGACAGAGCGTTACACCAGGTCGGAGCCAGTGTTGAAAAAGCCCTGGCTCTGGTTGAGGCTAATCTGACTTCCTTAGGGCCTGGGACCTCAAGGGTGCTGCTATATATGGACCTTAAGGTCCTCCGTGGGGCATACCAGGAGAGGCGATCCCGTAGGTACGAGGGTCCTAGGCCGTGAAGGGCTTTAAAGGTCAAAAGCAGCACCTTCAATCTGACCCTGTACTCCACCGGGAGCCAGTGCAGCTGGAAAAGCACTGGGTGAATATGCTCCCATGGCAGGGACCCCGTGAGGAGCCTCGCTGCAGCATTCTGCACCTGCTGGAGTTTCTGGTTCAGCTTCAAGGGCAGCCCCACGTAGAGCGAATTACAGTAGTCAAGCCTGGAGATGACCGTTGCATGGATCACTGTGGCCAGGTCGGGGCGGGAAAGGTAAGGGACCAACTGCTTGATGCGGTGAAGGTGGAAAAATGTTGCCTCGGCTGTTGCTGTAACCTGCGCCTCCATGGAAAGGGAGGCGTCAAGGATTACACCCAAGCTCTTTGAAGCTTTCTGGCTCCTAAAAGCATCTCAAGGAGGAAGGAAGTGGGGACCGTACAGTGGTACCTCAGGTTAAGTACTTAATTCCTTCCAGAGGTCTGTTCTTAACCTGAAACTGTTCTTAACCTGAAGCACCACTTTAGCTAATGGGGCCTCCCACTGCTGCTGTGCCGCCGGAGCACGATTTCTGTTCTCATCCTGAAGCAAAGTTCTTAACCCGAGGTACTATTTCTGGGTTAGCGGAGTCTGTAACCTGAAGCATACGTAACCTGAAGCGTATGTAACCCGAGGTACCACTGTAATCATAGAATTGCGACAGTCATAGTTGAAAGGATCCCAAGGGTCATTCAGCCCAACCCTTTGCAATTCAATCGTCCCAATTGGTGAATCATCTTTCCCCTTCACTGAGACATTGGCCTTTGTTTTTTCTATTTTTCTTTTTTTAAAAAAGTAATATTTATTAAAGTTTTAAAGGTTACAAAAAGAAAAAAGAGAAACCACCAAATTAAGCAAAAACAAGACAACACATCACAATAAGGAAAAAGAAAAAAAAAGAAAAAGAAAGAAAAAACAGAAAAATAGAAACAATTAAAAAACACAACAAACCTTCCCATAACTTATCTTTCATTTGCTTGTTTCCTTGACCTCCTCACACCTCCCTTTTTTGTATTCTAGTTCGGTTAGCTATTTCAGCAAATCCTTTCCATCTTTCCCAGTTTTTGTCCAATAATTTATCTTAATATAATGTAACTTTACTTTCCCTCCTTTTACCAATTAACAGTCTATTTTTACTTAATCCTTTATAACATTTCTGCTAAAACCACATAACTTCATTCCAACATCCTTCTAACATGCCTTAATTTTACAATGTTTCTGTAAATAAACTTTAAATTTCTTCCAATCTTCTTCCACCGACTCTTCTCCCTGGTCTCAGATTCTGCCAGTCATTTCCGCCAGTTCCATGTAGTCCATCACCTTCATCTGCCATTCTTCCTGGGTGGGTAGATCTTGTGTCTTCCAGTACTTTGCAATAAGTATTCTTGCTGCTGTTGTAGCATACATAAAGAAAGTACTATCCTTCTTTGGCACCAATTGGCCGACCATGCCCAGGAGAAAGGCCTCTGGTTTCTTCAAAAAAGGTATATTTAAATACCTTTTTCATTTCATTATAGATCATCTCCCAGAAAGTCTTAATCCTTGGGCATGTCCACCAAAGGTGAAAGAATGTACCTTCAGTCTCTTTACATTTCCAACATTTATTATCGGGCAAATGATTAATTTTTGCGAGCTTGACTGGTGTCATGTACCACCTGTAGATCATTTTCATTATATTCTCTCTTAAGGCATTACATGCCGTGAACTTCATACCTGTGGTCCATAACCGTTCCCAGTCAGCCATCATAATGTTTTTTCTATTTTTCTCATCCTGGCTATAAAGCTGAATCAGGAGCTTTGTGGGCCACCTAGGGCGGCTTCCAATATTCGGAAACGGAAGAGGGGAGAAGGAACCATGCAACGAACCCCACCTCACTGACCGTTGGGCAAACAGGTTATTCCCAGAATCCTTTGCTGCTGCTGCAGCTGCTGCTCTGGAGCCTGCCTGCAGCTGGGGCAAAGGATTATGGGAAGAGATGGGAAGAGTGAAGGAGGGTTCACAGGGGTTTGGCAGAAGGCCCTCTGCATGTGCTCGGCCAGTGCTGCCATTGCCAGGTCAGACATTCCCGGCTTCGAAACATGAAACAGCCTCTTGATGTGGAGTTTGACAAGGTCTTAGATCAGTGCTGGGGCGGGGGTCAGATGTTGGAGGACAGCAGCCATCCTAGCCAATGGTTAGGGACATCCAGGGCATCCAGCAACATCTGGAGGGACACAGATGTGACCCCAACCAAGGTTTAACTCTTTGCGAGGTCCAAACCAAAGAAGAACGGCAACTTAAGTTGACAGAGTACCGTATTTTTCGCTCTATAAGACGCACCAGACCACAAGATGCACCTAGTTTTTGGAGGAGGAAAACAAGAAAAAAAAATATTCTGAATCTCAGAAGCCAGAACAGCAAGAGTGATCGCTGCGCAGTGAAAGCAGCAATCCCTCTTGCTATTCTGGCTTCTGTGATAGCTGCACAGCCTGCATTTGCTCCATAAGACGCACACACATTTCCCCTTACTTTTTAGGAGGGAAAAAGTGAGTCTTCTAGAGCAAAAAACACGGTATGCACAACTTGCAAACTTAACATACACAACAAGAGAACGAGAAGAGCATACGTTAAAAGAAGATTGGAAAACTTTTATGGGATATATGGGAAATAATGGTATACAGCTGAAAACGCTGGCGACATTAAGATAAATTCTTTTTTTAAAAAATAAATATTTATTTGGTTTTTCAGATTAAAGTTTTACAATCACATACCCAACATGCAACATAGAAACAAAATGCCAAAGATTCTCCTGAACTTCCCTCCTCCTCTTTGTGGGTCCTATATTTCCTCTTCATCTTTTATGATCATCCAAATCTTTTACCTCTCCACTGTGTCCAAAATTCACCATTAAACTGCAAGTGTTATTCCAGTCCTTCTAATGGTTTCAGCTGCCTACAATGGTTTTTTAGATTATAAATTTTCATTCCTTATTAAAATTTTGATCTTCCTGATTTCTGATTCTTCCAGTCATTTTAGCCATTTCAGCATAATCCATCAACTTAATCTGCCATTCATCTCTGGGAGGGACTTTATCTTCTTTCCATTAAGATAAATTCGACAGTGTAAATAAGTTTTGATGGATGCAATAATGGAAAAGCGATTGGTATAGTTTTTGTAAAATATGCACGGATTTAAGACATGTAAAATGAACCATGGAAAGAGAAGGGAAGTCACTGATAATTTAAGGATGTAAAATGAGTATTTGAAATTGTAAAACAGAAAATTTAATAAAAATCATAATAGGTAAAGGTAAAGGGACCCCTGACCATTAGGTCCAGTCGTGACCGACTCTGGGGTTGCGGCGCTCATCTCGCTTTATTGGCCGAGGGAGCCGGCGTACAGCTTCCGGGTCATGTGGCCAGCATGACTAAGCTGCTTCTGGCGAACCAGAGCAGTGCACGGAAACACCATTTACCTTCCTGCTGGAGCGGTGCCTATTTATCTACTTGCACTTCGACGTGCTTTTGAACTGCTAGGTTGGCAGGAGCAGGGACCGAGCAACGGGAGCTCACCCTGTTGCAGGGATTCGAACCGCCGACCTTCTGATCGGCAAGTCCTAGGCTCTGTGGTTTAACCCACAGCGCCACCCGCGTCCCCCCAAAAAATCATAATAGTAAAAAAATCTACGATTTTGTGACATATGTAAGAAGCACTTGCAGTTCTAAAAAACACACATCTCACCTCAACTGGTTTTCTGTTAATTGGATTTTCATCAGAGATTCCTAACTGGGAAAGGGACGCCACCCAGTGGCACCATTAAACATCAAGCAACAGTGAAATTCAAAGTTCAGGCTGCATGCCATAGAACAGGGGTCAGCAAACTTTTTCAGCAGGGGGCCGGTCCACTGTCCCTCAGACCTTGTGGGGGGCCAGACTATATTTTGGGGGGCAAAATGAATGAATTCCTATGCCCCACAAATAACCCAGAGATGCATTTTAAATAAAAGGACACATTCTACTCATGTAAAAACACACTGATTTCCAGACCATCCGCGGGCTGGATTTAGAAGGCGATTGGGCCGGATTCCACCCCTGGGCCTTAGGTTGCCTACCCGTGCCATAGATGGGTACAAAATGTACAAAACTACTAGTTCAAATATATGTTGGAAGTGTAAGGAAAAGGAGGAGACATTTTATCATATGTGGTGGGATTGTAATGTAATTAATTTTGGGGGGGAATTGATATACAACGAACTGAAGAAAATGTTCCATTTAACATTTGTTAAAAAACCTGATGCATTTTTGTTAGGGATTGTAGGGAAAGATCTGCCAAAAAAGCTGAAAAACATCTTCATGTATGCGACAACGGCTGCGAGAGTTCTAATAGCACAAGGATGTAAGACTGAAGAAACCCCAACTAAAGAATCATGGCAAGAAAAATTGACGGACTACGCAGAACGGACAAAACTGACATATACACTACGGGACAAGGATATCTGTGACTTTAAAGATGAATGGGAACCCTTTACAAAGTATCTGGAGATGCAACAAAGCGAACTGGACTCCTTGGCTGGTTTTGAATAAACATTCACAAACTTTTTATTGATAATAATCAGCTAAATAGTTTGAGGATCTATACAACTTTGTAACATGCAGAAAACAGCATTCTCAGAGAAACCAAAGACTGGAACTGAGGGAAGCCGGGGGGTGGGGGGGTTGTGGGGGGGGAGAGAAAAAATGGGGGGGGAATAAGGGGGAATATGTTTTTGGATAATATGTTTTGTCTTAATTTTGAATTTAAAAAATTTAAAAAAACATTTTCTCTCTCTTCCTCCCTCCCTCCCTCCCTCCCTCTGAAGCTCAGGATTCTACCTCGGTGCCCACATGGCCAGGGGTGGGCCGGCTGAAGCTTGAGAGGCCCCTGGCACCGCAGCAGCAGCAGCAGCAACCATGGCCTACGTGGCAGAGAAAGGCAGAAGAGAGACACAAGACGCTACTTCAAGAGTTTCCATGGCAACGGGATGCTGGGGAGAGAGGGACAAGGAGGCGGCGGCTCAAGTAATTGATTGGCAATTACCATCGGGTAATCGGGTAATTATGGTGACAAATCGTGCTCCGAACTCCAGCCTCCCGCACAGAGGAGGGAGGAGGCGAATATGAATCCTCTCTCCTGGCAACCCAGGCTCTCCTTGTGCCCACCAGAGGGAGCCCTCGAACCGCCGCTCCCTCCAAAGGCTCTGGGTGCCTGCTGCTCCTGTCGCCCACCACCAGGGCCGGCCCTACCCTGAGGCAGAGGCCTCGGGCGTCAGAGACCAAGGGGCAGGCAGTAGGCACCGTTGCATAAGCCAACCTGCAGGTCTCGGGTGTCGCCAGCATCTGACACATCCCAAACCCTATGCTGGCACAGAAGCAGCCACCATTGTCCTGTCCCAGTTATGTGAGATCAGAGTTTTGTCCAAATAATAATAATAATAATAATAATAATAATAATAATAATAATAATATCATCCAAGGCATCACTGTCCTCACAGTGGCCAACCAGCTGTCCATTCTGGGAAGCTCCCAAGCAAGAGCCGTCTCTCATTCTCTTTTTTTTATATATAAATTTTTATTAATTTTCCAACATATATCAAAACACAACACAACTGACAATACACAAACAAACAAACATACAAACACGTATAATTTCCTAGCCTCTTTTTCTTAAACCTTATTTCAACGATTTCCCCATGCCTCCCTTTTCTGCATCCCTGTTTTAAACTTTTCCAGCAACTCCTAATTTCAATTACTTATAAATCACTTTCTTTAATCCTTTTTCTCTTACCCAATTATTTGTCACTGCAATTCTGTTTTACATTACCCATAACATTTTAACACTCATTAATTTTACAACAGTTCTTAAGATAAATTTTAAATTTCTTCCAATCTTCTTCCACCGTCTCTTTCCCTTGGTCGCGGATTCTGCCAGTCATCTCAGCCAGTCCCATATAGTCTATCACCTTCGTCTGCCATTCTTCCAGCATGGGTAGTTCTTGTGTCTTCCAATACTTTGCTAAAAGAACTCTTGCTGCTGTTGTAGCATACATAAAGAACGTCCTATCTTTCCTTGACACCAATTGGCCTACCATGCCCAGGAGAAAGGCCTCTGGTTTCTTATGAAAAGTACACTTAAGTACTTTCTTGATTTCATTATAGATCATTTCCCAGAAGGCCTTGATCCTTGGGCACGTCCACCAAAGGTGGTAGAAAGTACCTTCAGTTTCCTTACATTTCCAGCATTTATTATTGGGCGTGATAGATTTTTGCAAGCTTGACTGGGGTCATGTACCACCTGTACATCATTTTCATAATGTTCTCTCTTAAGGCATTACATGCCGTGAATTTTATACCGGTAGTCCATAACTGTTCCCAGTCAGCAAACATAATGTCATGACCAATATCTTGTGCCCATTTAATCATAGCTGATTTAACCATCTCATCCTGTGTATTCCATTTCAATAGCAAGTTATACATTCTTGACAAATTCTTAGTATTGGGTTCCAACAATTCAGTTTCTAATTTTGATCTCTCCACCTGAAAGCCGATTTTCCTGTCGAGCCATCTCTCATTCTCAATCACCATTCTAAGGTAGACTGACTCTGTCCATGGAGGCTCCATTTAGGAATCAAAAGGAAACTAAGATCCTGCTGGATCAGTCCACTGGCCCATCTTGCCTGGCCTTCTGTTCTCACAATGCCCCAAAGGGAAGGAGCCCACAAGCGGCGCTGAACGCAGCGGTCACGCTCCCAGCTTCTGATTTCCAGCGACATTCACTGCCTCTGGCAACGGAGGGAGAGCACAGCCATTCTGACTCGCAGCCACCGATAGCTTCCTCCTGCACGAATTTGACTGTTATTGATTTAGAGGCCTGTTATTATTATTATTGCGATCTTTTGTTAAAATCATTTGAGCAAATGCAGAAATTTATTTGTGTGCGGCTCCAGCCAGGCTGCCTGCCTCTTTTGCTCCCGGGAGGCCTGCCTCAGCCCAGCTGGGCTTCTCCCCTCCTCCTGGGGGCTGCTGACTCCCCCCAGCATCAAATCCCCGCTCTTGTTTTTGCAAAACAGGAGAGCTGCCTGCCCTGCATATGCAGGAGATGCAGATGAGCTTGACAGGGGAGCCTTGTTTGTTTGCGCACGCTGTCAGGGTGGCAGAGTGACAACCAGAGCAAAGGGGTGTCCTTGGGAAAAACAACAACAATTTTTCTTTTTTAAACTGCCTCCTGGGTTTCTGCCTTCATGTCCATCATGGGGCCGTCTTCTCCCAAAGAATCATCCACCGCAGAGGGGGAGGCGGTCAAGCCTCTTTCCCTTTTCTCCTTTCACTCAGGCACTCAGCACCCTCAAATCAAAACAAATCCTGGCGCACTGGGTTGCTGCCCCTGTTGCTTTAATTCCTGAAAATGGCTGAGCAATTGCAGAGGTGACCTTCTGGGTCCCTTCCAAGCATGTGGCTTCCCACAAAGGATGCTGGGAACTGTAGTTTATCATACCCCCCCAAGAGATGCAGCGTCCGGTTTCCTCAGCAAGCTACAGTTCCCAAGAGTCTTCTGAGAGCGAAAGTCTTGGGCTTTCAATGTACACACGGCCCCAGTCTGTGTGAGCTTGTCAGCCAGTCCCAGATCAACAGAACCAAAGAATCATGGAATCAGAAGGGAACCCATCTAAGTCCAGGGGTTCCCAAACTGTTTTTGGACTATGATTCCCACCATCCCTGCCCACTAGGGATGATGGGAGTTGTAGTCCAAAAACAGCCAGAGACCCAAGTATGGGGAACCCTGATCTCGTCCAACCCCATGCAATGCAGGAATCACAGCTTAAAGGCTCGACTGCAAGCGAAAGGTTATCTGCATGTGCTCAGGGACCCTCTGCTATGACATCATGTGATTTAAGCCTCATGGTGACACACACACACACTGAAGATTCAGTCCCCGAGGAGAGGAAGAGGCCGTTTTGCCTCGCCTTGAGCCAGGCTCCTGCCCCATAACCTTGCTTCCCCACTCCAGGACTCATTCAAGCCCAGTGCAACTCCTTCCCAAGGCTATAAAAAGTTTCTGCATAGCAAAGGCACCTTTTGAACCCACAGCCTCTCTTATCTTGGGGGGGGGGAGTGTACGTTCATTGGGAGAACACCTTCAGAGTTAAACCTGCTGGCCAGGTGACCCCCAACTCCGACAATGCCTGCATCTCTGGGCAGCAAGAGTGTTGAGCTGGGAAGGTTATTAATTTTGCCCATCGCCTCCCACAGTCGATGGAGGCTTCAGTTCAATTTGCATTAGCAAGGAAATAAAATTTAATCGGGTCATAATCCAAACAATACAACATAGAACAAATATATACATGCTGCTGTGTTCATCCAAAAAACTACATTGACAGTGGGTTGTGTTAATTGCACTCAGAGTAGACCCACTGAAATTAATGAACATGATTTTCTTTAGGTCCATTCACTTCAAGGGGTCTAGCCCAAGCGTTTAGCCGGAGACAACCCTGTGTTTTAATTTGTTTTTTGACTATTGGGTCCATCTACTCACAGTTGCCAACCAGGTGCCCCCAAGGAAAAACCCACAAGCAGGATTTGAACACAAGGCCACTCTCCCCTGCTGGGGTTCCCAGCAACCGTGAAGGCAGAGAACAGCTATCGTGTCTAGTAGCCATCAATAGCTCTCTCCTCCATGAATTGCTCTAATCCTCTTTTTAAAAAAATCCCTTTTCCACTGTGATGAACAGATTATGCTAGTAGGTTTGCAAGAAGTTTTGTAAGGTGAATTATTTGAAATATTGCAAGAAAGATAATGAGGAGAATTATTAGCTAAGGACAATTAAAGGTAATATGAAATTAAGAATTGCATAATAAGAATTGCATAATAAAGATAAAGAAAATCATCAGAGGTGTTAACAGAAGTCTAAAAATATTGTATAAGAGGAGAAGTTATGTTGTATAACTGTTGGAATTGCTATGTTAAAAAAATAATAAAAATGTATATAATAAATAAACAAACAAACCCTATTTCTGCATTGTATCCCTTACAACAATTCCATGATTCTATATTAATAAAACTGAAGGTGAAATGAGTTCTTAAATGGTGGTGGAGATTTGAAGAAGAAGAAGAAATCCAATGGGGCAGAAAATGAACTTAGGAGTGGGAAATGTGTTTAGAAACCATCACGAAGTCTCCCCTCCCCTGGAAAGACCAACAAGTAAAAGGCCTGATGGAGCCACAGCAAATTTCAATTTGCATTAAATAAAACTCACTCAAATTTCATGCAAATTTGGAGCTAATTCTGCAAAGGCCGTGAACAGCTGTGGCTAGAACCTCTTGACCAGGCATGCTCCCTGGAAGACATGAGAGAGAGAGAGAGAGAGAGAGAGAGAGAGATATCCTGGAGGGGGAATTATAATTTGCAAGGAAGATGTTGGATGCAGAGAAGCAGAGAGATGGATGCATTTAGTTACAGCTGGTGACAGGAGTGAAAGAGAAGCAGCAAGACACAGCCCTTCAAGGAAGCTGGGACGGTTTATATTTATCCCTTCTCTCCCTGTCTCTCTCTCTCACTCTGAACCAGAGCATTCCATCTGTAGGCGCACAGAGCCTTTGGTGCACAGAGGCTGGGGCGAATCAGGTTCCTGCTCACAGTGGCCAACGAGAGGACTATGGGAAGCCTGCAAGCAGGATTCGAACTCAAAAGCAACTCTCCCCTTCCTGCAGTTTCCAGCAACTGATAATCAGAAGCCTTGCTGCCTCCCTCTGACTGTGGCGACAAAGCCGAGTTGGCAGCGGGTTGAAAGGCCTGCACTCCAGAGCCGCTTGTGTCGGCGGAGGATGTTGTTGTTTAGTCGTTTGGTCGTGTCCGACTCTTCGTGACCCCATGGACCAGAGCACACCAGGCACTCCTGTCTTCCACTGCCTCCCGCAGTTTGGTCAAACTCATGCTGGTAGCTTCAAGAACACTGTCCAACCATCTCGTCCTCTGTCGTCCCCTTCTCCTTGTGCCCTCCATCTTTCCCAACATCAGGGTCTTCTTCAGGAAGTCTTGTCTTCTCTTGAGGTGGCCAAAGTCTTGGAGCCTCAGCTTCAGGATCTGTCCTTCCAGTGAGCACTCAGGGCTGATTTCCTTCAGAATGGATAGGTTTGATCTTCTTGCAGCCCATGGGACTCTCAAGAGTCTCCTCCAGCACCATAATTCATGAGCATCAATTCTTTGGCGTTCAGCCTTCTTTATGGTCCAGCTCTCACTTCCATACATCACTACTGGGAAAAGCATAGCTTTAAATATACGGACCTTTGTCTCTGCTTTTTTTTTAAGATGCTGAGGATAAACACCGGACCTTTGTCGGCAAAGTGATGTCTCTGCTTTTTAAGAAGCTGAGGATAAACACCAGCAACTCCACAAAAGCTTTGGCGGCTGCAAAATCTCTTCCGGCTCCTGAAAAACACTACCTGCAGTAACCACAAGAGGCCACCAGGTGGCGTCCCTCCACCCCAAACCTGAAGGTTGGGGAAAATAATTCTAAAATGTCAACAGCAATTGCTCAGCCAAAAGCAAAACAAAACCAGGACCCTCTGGCATTAACAGCCAGGCTGCTCTGCCTCTCATGCTCCGGGTTGATGCTTCTCCCAAGGTGCAGTTATCATGGTTGGAACCAAGCCACTGGCTCTGAGAAACACAGCAGCCTTTTGGCCAGCCTGCAACGCACTGGACTGCAGCTCCGAGCAGCCAACATTGGCCGTGTGCTCCCAGGCTCCCTGCCTTCGCCTTACCCAGGGACAGGGGAGTGGAGAGGGACCAATCCACCCCCCCACAGGATTGCAGGATGTGTGTTGTAGTGCACAGCTCCCTTTGGAGAAGGCCCTTCCCTCTCGGAGAGAACCTCTATCATGACCAGCTGGAAAGCAAACCTTTTGGAAAAGCAAGACGGTTAACAGCTTATTTATTAATCAATCAACAGCCCTCCCCCCTCATTTAATGCATTTATATTGAATTGAAATTGAAATACTTTATTGTCACTTGTACAACTTGTATACAGTGAGATTACACGAGCATCCCCCACTCAGCTCTCTTAGTCTTAATTCCCCTCGTTTACTGTATTATATCACACGTTCCTTCCTCCAAGGGATGCGGGTGGCGCTGTGGGTTAAACCACAGAGCCTAGGACTTGCTGATCAGAAGGTCGGCGGTTCGAATCCCGATGGGGAGGTTGCTCGGTCCCTGTTCCTGCCCACCTAGAAGTTCAAAAGCACGTCAAAGTACAAGTAGATAAATAGATACTGCTCTGGCAAGAAGGTAAACGGCGTTTCCGTGCGCTGCTCCGGTTCACCAGAAGCGGCTTAGTCATGCTGGCCACATGACCCGGAAGCTGTACGCCGGCTCCCTCGGCCAATAAAGTGAGATGAGCACCACAGCCCCAGAGTCGGCCACGACTGGACCTAATGGTCAGGGGTCCCTTTACCTTTTACTCCTTCCTCCAAGGAGCTCAAGACAGTGTTCATGGTTCTCCTCCTCATTCCCACAACAACCCTGTGAGGTGAGTTCGGCTGAGAGGCAGTGCCTGGGCTGAGAGGCATGGCTGAGCAGGGATTTGAACCCTGGTCTCTCTCAGGTCATCATCCAACACTCTAGGTCAAAGGTAAAGGTAAAGGACTCCTGGATGGTTAAGTCCAGTCAAAGGCAAGTATGGGGTAGCGGTGCTCATCTTGCTATCAGGCCAAGGGAGCCGGCGTTTGTCCACAGACAGCTTTCTGGGTCATGTGGCCAGCAGGACTAAACCACTTCTGGCGCAACCGGACACCGTGACAGAAACCAGAACACCATTTACCTTCCCGCCGCAGAGGTACCTATTTATCTACTTGCACTATGACGTGCTTTCGAACTGCTAGGTTGGCAGGAGCTGGGACAGAGCAACGGGAGCTCACCCCGTCGCGGGGATTCGAACCGCCGACCTTCTAATCGGCAAGCCCAAGAGGCTCGGTGGTTTAGACCACAACGCCACCCGCGTCCCTCCAACACTCTAACCACTATGCCACACTGACTCTCCTTAAAGGCTCACCGCTGGGGTTGACAGGTCAGGAGCACCCCAGACCCTGGGATTTCAGGGCTGAGACCTGGGGCAGCCCCTGGTGCTGCCATGGGGCGGGGGAGAGGCTGTGGGAGGTGGTTAATTGGGAGAGAGGAAGGGAAGAGGGCAGTGATGTCACAGGCCCCAAGGAGGTCAACGCCCCCTGGAGATGGAGGTTAATTAGGGGGAGAGGGAAAGCAAGCCCCATTTCTGTTCCTCTTCAAGTCTGGGATCCTGAAATTTGAATTCTGGAAATTTGGTCATATCTCCACCACCATACAACCGCTGGAGCTTGACCATTTGTTCACACAAGCCTTTTTCATATTCCGGACCGACATCAACAGGGCCACCAGTTTTCTGGCTCTTTGTGTTATATTCTCTGATCTTGTCCGAAGAGGGCTTCTTGCACAGGACTAAGTTCCTTTGACTTATTAAAAGCAATGGCCGAAAAGCCGACATTTCTATGCAAGTGGAAGGAGATTGTGGAACGGAAAACAAGAAGAAAATCTGGAGAGCTGTTGGAGAGCCATGATGTATTTGTAGAAATTTCAGCTCCTTGCTTCTTGTCCTTGCTCCTCCACCAGAACAGAGGGAGAATAGGAGAATTCATTTTGAGATGAAGTGAGCTAGCCAAACTGCCCATGAGTCGTGCCCTCCTGCAGCAATTTATGCAAAAACCACCTTCGGCATATGGGCCGCCTTCATTTCAGAGTTGGTGATAAACACACACACATACACACACACACACACACACACACACACACACCCCACATCTCAAGACACAGACATGGAAGATGTTCTGGGGACTAGAAACATACCCTCCAGGAGTTACCTAAAAGGATTTTGGAAGTGCAGTGGATGGGAAACAGTGGTGCTTAATGGGCTCCGTCAGAACATCTCAAATCCAGGCCTGGAGCCTTCTTGCACAATTCCTACTTTCTTCAGAAAATCATGCTTTGTGTGTTTGTGTTTGTGTGTGTGTGTGTATGTGGGGGTGGGGGTGGGGACGGGAAATGACTACAGATCTTGTATAATTACCATCATCATTTGCCCACAGGGGAAGGGTGGGGGGGAAACAGTTCTTGGCAAACGTTAACCAGAAACGAGGGTAAAGTCCATTCTTCTCTTTGAGGCAGATAGATAGATATATCTGCTTAATGCCAGGAGCAGATTTCTCCCTTACTGAAGAGCAAAGGGGCACTGCGTTGACACTGCTAGCATATGGGGAGGTAGCGCTGTATAGTGGGAAGAGAGGGTTGGGCTGGGACATGGGAGACACCCCGGTTCAAATCCCCTGCTAGGCTGTGAGGGCGCGGTGGGTGACCTGGGGCCTGCCAGAGTCACTCAGCCTAACCTTCCTCGCAAGGTTGTTGTGAGATTAAAGCGGGGAAATGGGCTGGGAAATGATATATAATGAGTTGAAAAAGATGTTTAAATACACATTTGCAAAGAAACCAGAAGCCTTTTTGTTAGGGCTAACAGGAAGAGAGATCAACAGAAGGGACTATAAACTTTTTCAATATGCAGTAACAGCGGCAAGAATATTAATGGCCCAAAAATGGAAACAACAAGAACTACCGACACTTGAAGAGTGGAGAATGAAACTTATGGATTACGCAGAACTGGACAAAATGACTGGGAAAATTAGATATCAAAAGGACCACAAATTCATCGAGGACTGGGGAAAGTTTACGGACTATCTGAAAAATATATGTGATGTACAGACAACGTTAGTGGGTTTTAAAGAAGCTTTGTGAATGTTAAAGACGTATTGTAAAAGAAAAAATAACCTGATAAGTGAGTACCAATCGGCAGTATGAGAAATGGAAAATGTGTAATGAATAGATAATATGGATGATTGGTGGAGGAGCTGGTGGAAGTAAAAAAAATGTGAAACATGAGATTAGGATGTGCTGAATAATTTGTAAAAGAAAATTTAATAAAAATTTATATATATAAAAAAAATAAAGCGGGGAAATGGGGAGGAGAGAATCATGCGTGGGAGAAAAAGTTAATGGAATGATAAAGAAGTAACTTCTCCAGAAGAACAGACCACAGCTTGGGCCCCCCTCTGAAGGGGTGTCTCCTGTCGTGTGTTCTTAAGAGAGGCAGCGGTGGTGTATTGGTTAGAGCAGGAGTCAGCAAACTTTTTCAGCAGGGGGCCGGTCCACTGTCCCTCAGACCCTGTGGGGGGCCGGACTATATTTTGAAGGGGAAAAAATTGTGAACGAATTCCTATGCCCCACAAATAACCCAGATATGCATTTTCAATAAAAGGAAAAAAAAAATTTCCTTCCAGTAGCACCTTAAAGACCAACTAAGTTAGTTCTTGGTGTGAGCTTTCGTGTGCATGCACACTTCTTCAGATACACCGAAACAGAAGTTGCCAGATCCTTCTATATAGTGAGAAGGTGGGGAGGGGTATTACTCAGAAGGGTGGTGGGAATGGGTGATTGGCAGATAGCTGTGATGAGCCTGTTGACGACTCTTAACGACTGCAATAGGTCTTACAGGAAAAAGCAAGGGGTGAGAAGGTGAAAAATGGCTTTGTCATGTATAATGAGATAAGAATCCAATGTCTTTGTTCAGACCAGGTCTCTCCATGGTTTTAAGTTTGGTAATGAGTTGCAATTCAGCAGCTTCTCTGTATCTGAAGAAGTGTGCATGCACACGAAAGCTCATACCAAGAACTAACTTAGTTGGTCTTTAAGGTGCTACTGGAAGGAAAAAAATTTTTTTGTTTTGACTATGGCAGACCAACACGGCTACCTATCTGTCAATAAAAGGACACATTCTACTCATGTAAAAACACGCTGATTCCCGGACCGTCCGCAGGCCGAATTGAGAAGGTGATTGGGCCAGATCCGGGCCCAGGGCCTTAGTTTGCCTACCCATGGGTTAGAGTGTTGGACTAAGGCATGGGAGAGATCAGGGTTCGAATCCCCATCCAGCCACACAGCTGGGTGTGTCCTTGGGAGCCAGTCACTCAGCCTAACCTGCCTCGCAGGGTTGTCGTGTAAATAAGTAGGGAGGAAGGTAAGCATGCCTTGAGCTCCTCAGAGGAAAGGCGGGATAAAAAATACAACAAATAAGGCTTTATCCTGAGGTTCAAAATCCCCAGATCCTTATTGCCCAGTTAGTGTTACTCCCATATTATTCCCAAGTTAGTGCTTTTATGCTGGGAAAGAGGTTGAGAGCATCTCGTGGCTGGATGCATTTGCAACATGTGTGCCTGCATGATTTGTGGTTGGGGTAAAAATGTATTATCAGCTGCAGAGCCAGGCCCTGCACTGAGGAAGGGCCATGCCCCAGCGGCAGAACACCTGCTTGGCATGCAGAAGGCCCCAAGTTCAATCCCCAATAGCAGCAGCTCCAGGAAAGGGCTGGGAAGAGACTCCACATCGGAAACCCCCAAGAGCTGCTGCTGCTGCTGCTGCTGCTGCTGCCAGCCAGTGTTTCAACTCAATCCCTATCAGCCAGGGATGATGATGGCAGTTCTGAGTCCAGCAGCAACTGGAAAGTGCCAGGTTCCACGTCTCTACCTTAAAAGAAGGCAGAGTTGTGATGGAGAGAGAGAGGGCCACTAAAGGCAAGTGATGGTCAAGTTCAGCACAGGGAAACCTGCTGGTCTCCAGATGGTGTTGGACTCTTTTAACTCCCATCAGCCTCAGCGGCCAGGCATGACAGATTTGGAGCCCAACATCATTTTCCCTCCCACTATTGCTGCAGGCTACCAGTGTCGAAGCAATGATTCTTCAACATCAACTTTGTTGGACTAGTCATTTTTAGGGAAGCTTTAAAAGTTAAAAAGCATTAAAAGTTTAGAGAAGCTTTTAATGTTTAATCGGTTATTGTATTTTAGTGTTTTGTTGGAAGCCGCCCGAAGTGGCTGGCGAAACCCAGCCAGATGGGCGGGGTATAAATATTATTATTATTATTATTATTATTATTATTATTATTATTATTATTATCTTGTGAGGATGCCTGATTATCGTCTTTCAAAGCAACTACTCTATTCCCAATTTAAACATGGAAAGTGTAATGCTGGTGGTCAACAAAAGAGGTTTAAAGACTCTCTCAAGGCAAATTTTTAAAAAGTAGGATAGACACCGACAACTGGGGAACACTGGCCTGCAAGCGCTCCAATTGGAGAACAGCCTTTACCAAAGGTGTCGTGGGCTTTGAAGACGCTTGAACTCAGGACGAAAGGGAGAAACGTGCTAAGAGGAAGGCACGCTTGGCAAATCCTCACTGTGATCAACTCCTACCTGGAATCTTATGCAGAAGAATGTGTGGATCCAGAATTGGCCTCCACAGTCACTTATGGACTCACTGTTAAAACCGAGCTTATGGAAGACAATCTTACTCGGCTACGAGGGATTGAAGAAGAAGAAGAAGAAGAAGAAGACCTCAGTCCCATCTTGCAACAGAGCAAGTCCACCCCACAAAAACTTAGTCCCAAGAGGTTTTTGTTTTTTAAGTGTGTGCATGAACACACAGCGCCTTTCAAACATTTGTGAAGCCAAGAGTAAGTCAAAACACAGCTTCTCCACCCCTTGCTATCATTACTGCTGCCAACTCATCCGTATGCTGCCTAAATATTATAGCATCTTAGGAGCAGCGCCTAATGCCTAATGAAGAGATCCATTTCCCCCGATTAAAGAACTGATAGAGATTTCCTCGCTTGGGTGGAAATCGCTTCTCAGGAGCCAGGAGCCTGGAGAGAGGCAGTGAGGAGGGGGTCGCTGTCCCCTCCATCAGCAGCCCAGAACTGCCCCCCACCCCACCCCCGAGGACACCCAAATGATCCATTTATGGTCAACAAAAACATCTTTTAAATTTATCAGATGCTATCACCATCTTCACTCTCACAACCCCAGACAAAAAGAACTGAGAGCCTAAAAACGTATCTGCCCAGTTGATGAAAATGGTAATAATTAATAATAATAATAATAATAGTAATAATAATAATAATAATAATAATAATAATAATAATTTGTTTTGCTGCTGCTGCTGCAGTTATGCAGGCTGCCCAATAACCTCCATTCTCTGGAAACCTCACGATAAAAAGTGAGGAAGAGTAACAAGCCACATTAAGGAGCGAGACCAAAGCAATCAGCATAAAAAACTTTGTTGTGACCAGCAGATGGAAAGCTGCTACACTTCCAAAACTAAGTGGGGGGCCACTAGGTGGCGCATCGGAAGATGGCTGACAATAACATCTCTCCGACCCACACGAGGTAATTTGGAGGCTATGATGGGGGTAATTAGCCTTCTTAACCCCCCCCGGGATTATGGGGGGGGGACGGCCCTTGCCTGCTGTGCCCTATACCACCCTCGAATTTGTGGGGGTGGGGGCACTAAGCACAAAGCCCTCCTGTGGGATTCCGGCACTCCTGGACGCCGTCCCTGATTCGCGCCGCTAGTTGCAAGCATCTTCAAAAGAAACAATTTGGACGAGATAAATTGCACATGCTTCAAGGAAAAAGGGGAGTAAAGACTGCTGACAGAAGAGATCTCTGATAACAGGACAAGAATAAAATATGAGAAGATACGTCAAGATACGGTATGACTGAGGGGGGAGGGGGGAAAAAACCTGCCTTCCTTTTTCTTATGTGATTTAACAAGAATCCCCTCCCCTAATGAGTCAGAAACTAAGGACTTAAGCTGTGGATTTAAGGCTGTGCGGAGATAAACTTTCGAACCAAAGCAATGTTTCAAGATGAAGCTGGAAAGCTAAGAGTTTTGGAATGACGCCGTTAAAAATGCCGTCGCCATTTTGGGAGGCATTGTTGGAGCTCTTGGGTCTGGGAGGAGAAAGAGAGAAATAGAGTTGTTTACATATCGTGGATCAACTTCTCGGTGGGACTTAAGAGCGACAAATGCCAAATTTATGATGGAAAGAGCGATGTTATCTACGAAGGAGATATATGGAAACCATCTGGACTTAGTGGAGGAACGGGAAATCCACACAGGATTATTATTTTGCTTATCGGCTTAAGGAGACTAACAGAAGAGATCGTAAAGGAAAAATAGAAATTATATGAACAAGATATGATGTGGAAACACCAAGATAAGACTGGATAGAATTATGAATTTTGTTTGGACTGATTGGGACTGATTTGGACATTAACGCAGTAATAAGAAGATGATCTGAATCCCCCTTTGGATCTTGAAGTATGGGTTCCCCCAACAAAATTTAAAAATTTGGCTTTGTATTTTGGAATTTATGTGATGTGATTTAATGATGTGCTTTTTCTGCAAGGAACTAGAGGCGGTGTACGTGGCTGTACTCATTGCCATTTTATCCTCACAGCAACCCTGAGAGGGAGGTCAGGCTGAGATACAGTGACTGGCCTCACCACCACCAATAATAATAATAATAATAATAATAATAATAATAATAAATTTTTATTTATACCCCGCCCTCCCCAGCCAAGACCGGGCTCAGGGTGGCTAACAACCAATAATAAAAACAAGTTGATCAAAATACAATTTAAAAGATTAAGATACAACATTAAAACAATTAGGGAGAAATCTCATTATAGGAGGAGAAAGGAAAAAGAAAAGGGGGGAGGGAATCAAACTGATTCTGAGCAAAAGGCCAGGTGGAACAACTCTGTCTTACAGGCCCTGCGGAAAGAGATCAGATCCTGCAGGGCCATGGTCTCAAGAGACAGAGCGTTCCACCAGGCCGGAGCCACTGTTGAAAAGGCCCTGGCTCTGGTTGAGGCTAATCTAACTTCCTGAGGGCCCGGGACCTCTAGGGTGTTGCTATATATGGACCTTAAGGTCCTCCGTGGGGCATACCGGGAGAGGCAATCCTGTAGGTACGAGGGTCCTAGGCCGTGAAGGGCTTTAAAAGTCAAAAGCAGCACCTTAAATCCGACCCTGTACTCCACCGGGAGCCAGTGCAGCTGGAAAAGCACTGAGTGAATATGCTCCCTTTGGCAGAGACGCCGTGAGGAGCCTCGCTGCAGCATTCTGCACCCGCTGGAGTTTGTGGGACAGTTTCAAGGGCAGCCCTGCATAGAGCGAATTACAGTAGTCAAGCCTGGAGGTGACCGTCGCATGGATCACTGTGGCCAGGTCGGGGCGGGAAAGGTAAGGGACCAATTGCTTCATGCGGCGAAGGTGGAAAAAGGTGGCGCCCCAGGCCACAAGTTTTCAGGGCCCAGACATGCGACCTAGGAGCGGCCCCTGGTGATGTCATGGGGGACGGACTACGGGATAAATCCTTGTATTAAGAGAAAACCTTGGCATTTGCAAGTATCTGCATCTTTTCGAATTATATTCCTGCAGTTCTGGGAGATAAGGGCTGGGCAACGGAAGTGTTGGGGCTGCAAGTCCTTCTGGCGGCCCCAAGACTTTTGCCTTGAACCTGGAAGGACAAAACAGCCAACCTCTCTCACCCCATAGATGCTGCCCTTCCTACGTCTGAGCCCATTTCTTACAGATGGCCATTTATTTTGAACGCCTATCCGGACCTTTCACTTGGCAATACGTATCGATTTATATGTTTGCTCTGAGATGGATGTATTGATTGTCGCTGTATTATTAATGTGAGGTGATGTTTTCTTTAATGTCCTGCTTTTTCCTCTATTTTCTTTCTTTAAACCCACCACTTGCTATATAAATCAGTAAGAATATCCTTCCTGGGTAATTGACACCAGTCTCATATACGTAATGGTTACCTGTAGATTGCTAAGCCAGAAAAGGTCATGGTCAAAGGTCAAAGTAGAGTTGGAAGGGACCCCAAGGATCATCTAGTCCAACCCCCTGGATTGCAGGAACCTCAGCTAAAGCATCCCTGACAGATGGCCACCCAATCTCTGCGTAAAAACCTCCAAGGAAGGAGAGTCTACCACTTCCCGAGGGAGACCATTCTGCAGTTGAGCAGCTCTGACTGACAGAAAGTTCTTCCTGATGTTTAGCCGGAATCTCCTTTCTTGAAACTTGAAGCCATGGATTCGAGTCCTACCCTCCAGAGCAGGAAACCCTCCAACCAGCTCTGCTCAAAAGAATCACTGACCTCCTCCAGTGATCTTGATAAAGGTGACCTTTGGTCTTCACAAGGCGTCTGCAAAATGCAGCACCCAGGTCTTTAGACCAACAACTAATATATATTATACTAATACAGTCGTACCTCGGAAGTCGAACGCCTTGCGAGACAAACGGTTTCCCGAACGCCTGGAAGTGAGTGTTCCAGTTTGTGAACGTTCTTTGGAACCTGAACATCTGACGTGGGTTCCATAGCTTCTGATTGGCTGCAGGTTTTAACTATGTGCTGCGTGAATCTTCCGATTTCATGACCTGTGGGGCTTCACCCCAACGCTTACCGCTCAGCTTGGACAGGGGGTCAGGAGAGACTGCTCCCGGGGTGTCCTCTCCCAGCCAAGGAGGCCTCTTTGAACCAATTAAGTTCACATCATTCAGTGCTCCCTGACCTCTATGCCAGCTTTGCCCAGGGCGAAGGCACCCACTCTCCACACTTCTGAACTCACCCTCGGGTGCCAAAGATCTGGGCCTCAGAGCTCCTCGCAGTCGAGGAACCAGCCAAGGCGAGGCAGCAAATTGCAAAATTAAACAAACCGAGTGACTCATGTAGCCGTCCATTATTTATGCCAGCATTGAATAATTCATCGGGGAGCCTCGGTTTCCTAAGCGCAGCCGCCGCCAATTTTTCCACTCTGTCGCACGAGCCCAGGGCCCCGGCCACAAGGCTGCCACTGGGGCATCAACAGAGTCCCCTCTCTGCTTCTCCCTGCGTGCGCACAGGAGCGGAAGTGACAGCAAAAGGGCACCTGCGCATTGCCAAACCGGGCTGGCCCGTGTACACGAGTTCCAGTGCGCCTGAGTGCGCCAGCGACGCAAAACAGCACGAGAGGGCAGCCAATTTTGTCGCACGGCAGCCGCGGCAGTGAGATTTGGACGGCCAATTGCCCGTGTCGGCAAGAGCGAGAAGGCAGAGTGTCACAATGCAAGTTGGCATCCAAGAACCCACTGAGCCGATCTGAAAACGATCCCAACCGCTCCTCATGCGTAAAGGGCACAACTTGCCATACAGCTGGTTTACAGTTTAACTCTGCACTGTGCGAAGGAGGACTTCCTTTCATCATTGCCCTGAATCTTCTAACATTCAGCTTTGTCACCTGTCGACGAGTTCCAGTGTTATGAGACGAAGGAAACTTTCCTCTATTCACTTTCTCCACAATGTGCATAATTCTACAGGCGTTTTCCTTGCCTATTCCCAAACACTGCCACCTTTCTTTCATAGAGGAGTTGCGCCTGCAGCATGGAGATAAATACCACTGGCCTACATTGCAGGGTTGGTTTTCAGGACTGTGGAGGTAACACATGCAAAAGGGTGCCGAATACTTCAAACCACCAGCACGGTGTAGTGGTTAGAGTGTCAGACTAAGACCCAGGAGGCCAGGGTTCGAATCCTGACTCTGCCACAAAGCTCACTGTTTGACCTTGGGCCAGCCACTCTTATCTCTCGGCTTAGCCTACCTCACAGGGCTGTTGTGGAGATTAAATGAGGAGGGAAAGAACCATGTATGCCACCTTGGTCTCCTTGGAGAAAGAGGTGGAACAGAAACGCAATAAATTTTATATATTTATATATATGCTGTTTGCATGAGCTGTACAGGCGACTGTTGAGAGAGGAGCTGTCCTTGGTTCTGAAGACAGCATTTGACACCCCACCCACGCCTCCCTGCCCAGGCCATTTCCTTTGCACCTGCCCAAGGTGGGGCAGGAAGTGGAGAAGCTTTGGGCAAGAGTCCATTCAGTAGATACAAGCACCAGCTGGGCATGTAGAAGGTCTCAGGCTGGCAGCATCTCCAAGTAAGACTCTCTCTCTGAGACCCACTGGATGGCTGGATGGTCTGACGCTTTGAGTTGCTAGAAGGCCTGTTTAAATCAGCCCCTTACTCAGAACTATGAGGACTAGCAACTTATTTTATTTCTAGAGGGGCGAAGCTCAGTGGCAGAAGGTCCCAGGCTCAACTTGCAGCAGTATCTCCAGGTGTGACCCACTCTGTCTCAGGCCCTGGGCAGCCACTGGCTGCCGGTCAGTGTAGACATTATTGAGCTCGGTGGGCCAGTGACCTGCCTCGATATATACAGCAGCTTTCTAGGTTCCTTCCCGGGAGAGGAAGCTGGTTTTGGAGCCACCTGGCAAGTGGGTTTGATTGCTGTGTAGCTGAGATAGCCAACCTCACACACAGACACACAGAGATGTTTCAGGTTATAATTGCCACCGGTGCTTTGATCAAAAAGGCAGGAAGCATAAGCCAGGAAGGCAACTAGCAAAAAGGCCTTGACCCGGCACATCAAGCATTGTGCATTTTTGCAAATGGGGGGGGGGAGCCCAAACCAGCCCCTATTGTATTGTATTGTATTGATCTTTATTACGGCCATTGGCCCATCACACGACAGTTTCCCATACCAACATAATGTACTTAAACCTCCAAATTTAAAACCGCCAAAACTTACAAACAACAGACAAGAACCAAAGCAAAACAAAAACAAAGGACCAACATCATACATTACAATAAATTTGTAACATGAACATCGCCCTCTGCTTATAAATTAGTAGAAGACATCCATGGTGATGTCACCTAATTACAACCTAAAACATAGATCATAGTTTAAAGGGATTATCCAAGCCGCACAGGAGTCCGTTTCTCTTCTTTAGGGATAGGACGCTGATCAAGAATCTGGCAACCATGAGTGATCTTAGGGGGTCATCATCATTTAATAGATATCTCAGTTTGGCTTCATTCGTATCATTGGCAATTCCCTTTAGATATTGAGCAAGAAACTTGCTCCTGGCCGATGAGTGAAAAGCACAGTCAAGAATTATGTGATGCAACGATTCCGGTGCCCCACAATTACAATCACATAAGAGCGATATATGTCCATTGGAGAATCTATTTCTCAGCACGTTCGATGGGAAGGTGTTGAATCTTGCCTTTACAAAGGCATATCTATGAGCCGAAGAAGTCAAGGAATTCAAATAGTTTGGGAGCCTTAAGAGGGGTAATAAACCAAGGTTTAGAGGTGAGCAGGTACCATTGCCCAAACCAGCCCCTATTTCAGGCCATGCAATGATCACCTTTTAATATAAGAATAGGCTGCTGGATCAGACCAGTGACCCATCTAATCCAGCATCATGTTCCCACAATGGCCGACCAGCAGGGCTGGGCAATATATCGATACACCTCCCCAAACCGGTTTGAAGTCCATATCGTGATACCGGTTTCATAATTTTTGACCTGGCAACATATCATGAATCATTGTGTGTGTTTGTGTGCTATCACAATGGGGGGGGGGGGACCGTGAAGCCAGCCAATGCTTCTCTTGATTCCTGCAGCCCCCGTCGGCTCAGCTCCCCCCGGCCTCATGCAGGGAGCAGCAAATCACAAAAGCAAGCGTTGGCATAAAAATAAAAAGTAGAGCCAGCCACTGTCTCTACACAGCTCCATCCTTATTTCAGACATCATAATACATCAGAATACAGCTGTTTAGCTGGTGATATATCACACTGTTGAAAACCAGATGTTGCCCAGCCCTACCGACCAGATGCCTGGGAGAAACCATCAAGTGCAACTCTCCCCTCATGTGATTTCCAGCAACTGGTATTCAAAAGCATTCCTGCCTCTGATTCCGGGCGCAGGGAATAGCCACTGTGGCTTGCAGCCGTCAATAGCCGTCCTCCCCCATGAATTGGCCTAAACCTCATTTTAAACCAAGGGTCCGCAAACGTTTTCAGCAGGGGGCAGGTCCACTGTCCCTCAGACCTTGCGGGGGGCAGGACTATATTTCGAAAGGAAAAAAAAGAACGAAATAACCCAGAGATGCATTTTAAATAAAAGCACACATTCTACTCAGGTAAAAACACCAGGCAGGCCCCACAAATAACCCAGAGGTGCATTTTAAATAAAAGGACACATTCTGCTCATGTAGAAACACGCTGATTCCTGGACCGTTCGTGGGCCGGATTTAGAAGGCGATTGGGCCAGATCCGGCCCCCGGGCCTTAGTTTGCCTACCCATGTTTTAAACCATCCAAGTTAGTCGGCATCCCTGCCACCTGCGTGAACAAGTTCCATAATTTGACTATGTTCCCTGTGTAGAAGGAGGTCTTTTTATCTGTCCTGAATCTTCCAACACTCAGCTTCATTGCATGCCCACAAGCATTAGAAGAGAGGGAGAAAAACTCTTCTCCATTTTTCCCATTCCACAATTTGATAAACTTCTGTATTGCCTCCTCCGAGTCACTTTTCCTCTAAGCTAAGAAGCCCCAAATGCTGCAACCTTCCTTCACTGGGGAGTCCCTCCACCCCCCTTGATATTTCCATTGCCCTTTTGGAACCTTTTACAGTTCCATAATCTCTTTTTGAGGCGAGGCATCCAGAAGACATCACCTTGCCAACAAAGGTCCGTATAGTTAAAGCTATGGTTTTCCCAGTAGTGATGTATGAAAGTGAGAGCTGGACCATAAAGAAGGCTGATCGCCAAAGAATTGACGCTTTTGAATTCTGGTGCTGGAGGAGACTCTTGAGAGTCCCATGGACTGCAAGAAGATCAAACCTCTCCATTCTTAAGGAGATCAGCCCTGAGTGCTCACTGGAAGGACAGATCCTGAAGCTGAGGTTCCAGTACTTTGGCCACCTCATGAGAAGAGAAGACTCCCTGGAAAAGACCCTGATGTTGGGAAAGATGGAGGGCACAAGGAGAAGGGGACAGCAGAGGACGAGATGGTTGGATAGTGTTCTCAAAGCTACCAGCATGAGTTTGACCAAACTGCAGGAGGCAATGGAAGACAGGAGTGCCTGGCATGCTCTGGTCCAGGGGGTCACAAAGAGTCGGACACGACTAAACGACTAAACGACAACAACGACAATCCAGAACTGCACTCAGCATTATTCCGAGTGAGGTATGGCATTATGACACTGGCAGTTTTATTTTCAATTCCCTTCTTAATGATCCCTCGCATGGATTTTGCCTTTTTCACTCTCCCTTCCCCAACCTGAAAGGAGGGCAATGACTGTGCCAGAAGACACCCCCCCCCCGTAAGAGCCCCCGGGCAGAAGCTCAGCCCCAGGGCATCATGCTTTGCAAAGGCAGGATTCTTATCCCAAGAGGCTCTTGCTCACAGCAGCCAGCCTCCGGGCATCAGAGCTGGGTCCCTGTCCTCTGCCCTCCCTCTCCTGTCTCCAACAACCCACCATGTGCCTCTTCAAAGGCTCAGCTCACTTTCGGGCCACTGGTTGGAAGGCACAGAGGGGAGACTCAATAGGTTTGTGGGCTCCAGAGCTCAGAGGTCTGGGTGCTCCATTTCTAAATGAGGGTTCAGACCTGCGTCAAATCCAAGCAATCTGAGCCAGGGGCCTGATTCTTTAGTTTGCAACATGTTGTAGGGACTGATCTCGGTGCCGGAATAAGGTTCCCGAACAGCGGTGGGCTACATCTCTGTGTGTGTGCCTGAGGCCTGTTGGCAGTCAAACAGGAGGCAGTGCTTGGTCATAAGAGTCATGGGATTCTAGAGCTGGAACAGACCCCCAGGGGTCATCTAGTCCAACCCCCTGTAATGCAGGAATCTCAACTGAAGCATCCATGGCAGATGCCCATCCAACCTCTGCTGAAAAACTTCCAAGGAAGGAGAGTCCACAGCCTCCCAAGGGAGACCATTCTGCAGTTGAGCAGCTCTGACTGACAGAAAGTTCTTCCTGATGTTTAGCCGGAATCTCCTTTCTTGTAACTTGAAGCCATGGGTTCGAGTCCTCCCCTCCAGAGCAGAAGAAAACAAGTGTTTGCTCCATTCAGTTTTGTCTAACGCTCTTTTAAAGCTGGACAAGTTGGTGGCCATCAATGGATCTGGTGGGAAGGAGTTCCATAGTTTAACTACGTGCTGCATGAAGAAGTCAAGAAGTTGCTCTCGGTGAGAGCAGTGTTGCAGCCTCATAAGAATATACCAAGCTGCTTTGGATCAATTCTAAGCCCTGGTCTTGCCATCCCAGTGTTGCTCCTTTTCCAGAGTTCCAGGCAAGGGAGCCTTTCCCAGACGTACCTGGAAATGCCAGGGCTGGAACCAAGGGCTTTTTGAATACTAAAGATGAGTAATGCTCTTTCCTTTTAAAAATAAACCAAGATTCTAGTCCACATGTTTCTGAACAAAGAGCTGATTTAAAGAGGAACAGGGAAGGTGTGTTAAATTGGGGTCACACGTCTGGCCCACCTAACACAGGGTTGTCTACTGTGATTGGCAGTAGGTTTCAGGCGCAGGGGCCATTTCCAGCCCAGCCGGTGGAGGTGCTCCCAGGGACTGAGCCTGCAGCCTTCTGCATGCAAAGCACGTATCCTGCCACCAAGTCACAGTGGCACTTTCTTAAAACGCAGCACAAGCACCTCAGTCAGATGTTTGAAAAACTCCAGTGAAGGGAGTCTGAGAGAACCCCTTTCCACTGCAGAACGACTCAATATAAGGCAGTTTCCTACCTGGGCATCAAACTACCCAGTTGGCCCAGGTGCCCTCTCTGCCTTTGAGGAACATGGGAGGCTGCCTTCGACTGAGGGTCCTCCTAGTTCAGTGTTGTCTGCACTGACTGGCAGCATCTCTCCAGGGTTTTGAGCACAGGGGACGTTCCCTGCCCTACCGGGAGATTCTTCTGGGGACTGATCCTGAGATGTTTCTCATGCAAAGCAGGTGCTTGGCCACTGAGCTGCACTCTCACACAGCGGACTAATTTAGCCAGCTAGCCCTGGTGATCATCTAACATTTATTGGATTGATTTCCCCCCCCCCAAATTGATTTTTGAATTCTGAATTTATTGTTATTCACGTTTTATACTGTATTTTATGCTGTTATTTGTTGCATCAGTTAAGTGTTTTGAATTTGTTGTTAGCTGCCCTGACATCTTTGTTGAAAGTCTGAAAAGTACATAACGATATGTGCACCAGACATGGTGAGAGGCAAACAAAAAAAGAGAAAGAGAGAAACAGAACCTGTGCAGAAGGGGAAACAAAAGGCGGTGGGGGAAAACCCAAAACTGTGTATTTCACAAGGTTGTTATTGTACTTGACCTTGAATTACGGTATGTACCTTGCACATGGAACCTTACCAAAGGAAACTATGAGTGGACTCTCTGTGCCCTTACCACAGCACAAAGACTGAAAAATAAAAATGCGGCTCCCTTCTATGATTGGAGAGAAGACTTATACAAACTCGCAACATAGGAACAACTTCCATATAAATGCAGACTTGCCATGGACAAATTCAATGATACTTGGAATCCATTCTTACAAATACAGCGGTACCTCTGGTTGTGAACGGGATCCGTTCTGGAGGCCTGTTCACAACATGAAAAGAATGCAACCCGCAGCGGCATGTCTGCGCACATGCGGGTTACGATTCGCCACTTCTGCGCATGCACATGATGTCATTTTGCGCGTTTGCGCATAAGCGAGCGGCAAAACCCAGAAGTAACCCTTTCCGGTACTTCCGGGTCGCCGCAGGACGCAACCTGAAAAAACGTAACATGAAGCAAACGTAACATGAGGTATGACTGTACTGTAATAGGTTAAGATCTGGTGAAGTAAAGGTAAAGGTAAAGGGACCCCTGACCATTAGGTCCAGTCATGGCCGACTGGGGTTGCGGCGCTCATCTCGCTTTACTGGCCGAGGGAGCCGGCGTACAGCTTCCAGGTCATGTGGCCAGCATGACTAAGCCGCTTCTGGCGAACCAGAGCAGCGCACGGAAATGCCGTTTACCTTCCCGCTGGAGTGGTACCTATTTATCTACTTGCACTTTGACATGCTTTCAAACTGCTAGGTTGGCAGGAGCAGAAGTATGACTCCACAATTCTATGATAGGTGATCAGGAAGGAACTGTCTCTCTGCCCCTGGAAGCTTCCCCATTTCCCCTTCCCTGAGTACGTGGCTTGGCTTGCTCACCCAGGAGCTCATTGGCTTTGCGGGGGCCTCTCGCAGCAGCATTCTGGACTGTGCCGCCCAAAATTAAATCTGTGGAGGAGGATTGCTGCCTTGCTATTTACACGGGGCAGTGTTTGGGGTGGGAGAGCCCTTGAGGGAAGGGCAGGGAGCCCTCCAGACACAAGGGCCCTGCGTGCCAACAAATGCTCCTTTCAGACCAGGACTGGCAAGCACGCCAGGCGGAGGCAAGCAAAGCGGGCACCGTGCCAGCAGGGACTCTGAGTGGCTCCTATTGTTTTGCAGCCGGGTGCCCGGGAGTCACGGGTCATGTGCCAAGGAGGGGGGCAGAGTCCTCAGTTTCAGAGACCAGCCTGGAACACATAGGAACATAGGAACATAGGAAATCTGCTATATACAGAGCCGGACCTTCGTGGTTCACCCAGCTCACTATTGCCAGCACTGACTGGCAACAACGGCTCTCCAGGATTTCAGGCAGGGGCCATTCAAAAGGCTGGTGGACATCTGCTAAGGATGCTTTTGTTCTGATTCCTGCATTTCAGGGGGTTCGGAGTAGAGGAGCCTTGGGGGTCCTTCCCAACTCTACAATTCTTTGATTCTATTCTGGGAGATGCTGCTGCCAGGGACTGAACCTGGGACCTTCTACATGCCAGACAGGTGCTCTGCTGCTGATCTGCGACACCTTCATCAAAGCTTAAGATTCTAGTCCTCATGTTTAACCAGAAACATAATGAGTCTGACCACTGGTTCAACTATATGGGGTAAGGACGGATAGAGGGGTCTCTCCCAGCCCTACCTGGAGGTGCTAGGCGGAGGGGACTAAGCCCGATACCTTCTGCATGCCAAGCAGGTGCCCTGCCACTAAGCTGCAGCCTTTAAGATGTTGGTAGCTGGCTTGGAGGGACGCAGGTGGCGCTGTGGGTTAAACCACAGAGCCTAGGACTTGCCGATCAGAAGGCCGGCGGTTCGAATCCCTGCAACGGGGTGAGCTCCCGTTGCTCGGTCCCTGCTCCTGCCCACCTAGCAGTTCGAAAGCACATCAAAGTGCAAGTAGATAAATAGGTACCACTCCAGCGGGAAGGTAAACGGCATTTCCGTGCGCTGCTCTGGTTCGCCAGAAGCGGCTTAGTCATGCTGGCCACATGACCCAGAAGCTGTACGCCAGCTCCCTCGGCCAATAAAGCAAGATGAGTGCTGCAACCCCAGTCAGCCACGACTGGACCTAATGGTCAGGGGTCCCTTTACTTTTACCTTAGCTGCCTTAGACTGAGTTAGACCATGCAGTTCTGCATTGTCTGGCTGGCAGTGACTTTCCACCGGCAAGCTCCCCACCCGGCAAAAGGCAAAATTTGCACTCACCGCAGGCTCCGGTGATAGACGGTTGTCTTGTCCACCCTGGAGACAGACAGAGAGAGAGAGGAGAAAGGGGAAACAGAAAAGACATGGGCAGATTAGTAACCAGGCAGGCATATCTCACCTTGTCACCAACAGTTAAAGACAGTTTTGCCTCTGTCAGAGCTTTCGGGGAAGGGTGACAAGGGTGGGTGGCCACATGATTCCTGCCTGCTGTCTTTCTGAAAGTGTGCGTGTTTATGCATGTGTGTATATAATTTCATGAACTGGATACGCCACTAGAATGCAAAAAAAAAGGACTCAAAAAGAAAAATCAAGAAACAATCACAACCGTACTTTAAAATGTACAAAGAGTCAAAACACTAAAAAGCAGATTAAAAACCACCTCAGAGTTTCTAAGCATCGAGACGGGCTTGCCTAAGTAATAATAATTATTTTTAAACAGGAACCCCAAAAAAGCACAGTGAAGGCTGTGATGTCAATGGGCAGGGAGTTCCAAAGTTCCAAACAGTTGAGTTCTTACAATAATGATGATGATGATGATGATGATAATAATAATAATAATAATAATAATAATAATAATAATAATAATAATAATTTATTATTTGTACCCCGCTCATCTGGCTGGGTTTCCTCAGCCACTCTGGGCGGCTTCCAGAAAGACCAAAAATACACTGATATGTCATACATTAAAAACTTCCCTGAACAGGGCTGCCTTAAGATGTCAGGTAGTTGTTTATCTGATGGGAGGGCGTTCCACAGGGCGGGCGCCACTACCAAGAAGGCCCTCTGCCTGGTTCCCTGTAGCTTTGCTTCTCACAATGAGGGAACCGCCAGAAGGCCCTCGGTGCTGGACCTCAGTGTCCAGGCAGAACGATGGGGGTGGAGACGCTCCTTCAGGTATACTGGGCCGAGGCCGTTTAGGGCTTTAAAGGTCAACACCAACACTTTGAATTGTGCTCGGAAACGTACTGGGAGCCAGTGTAGGTCTTTCAAGACCGGTGTTATGTGGTCTCAGCGGCCACTCCTAGTCACCAGTCTAGCTGCTGCATTCCGGATTAGTTGTAGTTTCCGGGTCACCTTCAAAGGTATCCCCACATAGAGCGCATTGCAGTAGTCCAAGCGGGAGATACAAATGTGGAGCGGGTATTTTGTGGCACCTGGAACAGGGCCAGTTCCACCGATTGAAGCAATCGAGCAGACGAAAACGAGGTACCTGCAATTTCATAGGTAAACAGGTCCCAAGTTGTACGGGGCTATATGACTGCCCCCAGTTATTCTCCCCATCTGCACGCAGTCCTGGGTTTTCATTGGGAGGAAATGCAGTGTGTGAACAGGTGAGAATACAAGAGCTCAGCTGGATCAGGCCAAAAGCAGCCCATCTTAGTCCAGCATGAGCACCAAGTGCCTGGTCCACACAGGACCACCTGGAGAGACAGTGTGGCATAGTGGTTAGAGCGTCAGATTAGGACCCTGGAGAGACCAGGGGTTCAAATCCTTGCACTCGGCCAGGAAGCTTCCACTGGGTGATCTTGGGGGCCAGTCACTGCCTCTCAGTCTCAGCTACACCTACCTCACAGGGTTGTTGTGGGGTTCAAATGAGGGGGGGAGGGGGGAACCACTCTTGAACTCCTTGTGGTTCAAGGTGGGAGATAAATGCAGCAAATAAAATGAATGAATGGATAGCAATACTCTCCCCTCTTGTGTCCCCCCCTGCAACTGTGGCTAGTTGCCCTTCATAACCGAGAGCCTTATCCCCCCCCCTCACGAATTTGCCTGATCCTCTTTTGAAGCCATCCAAGTCGGTGGCCATCAATGCCTCCTGCAGAGGGAGAGCTCAGTTGGTTAGAGCACGATGCTGATAACGCTAAGGTTGCAGGTTCGAGCCCCGCATGGGACAGCTGGATATTCCTCCATTGCATGGGGCTGGACTAGATGATGCTCAGGGTCTCTTCCAACTCTAGATAGACCTGAACAGTCTTATCAGAAAGGAGGTGAAATATACTCAGAGTCGAGAGTGGATTTCATGCTCTTTATTCAGCTCATAGTGGTGAGGAGGAATGGAAGTTCCCCCAGAATGTCTGCTTTATATACATTATTTACACAATGGGCCCCACGTGATTGGCTAATTCCGGGATTCTCCTGTAGGCCAATCAGGTTGCGGATTCCCTTCCACCTGGAGCTGGATTTGGTGGCTCCTGCGGACCAGTCAGACTGCTGCATTCTGGATCCTATTGTTCTAGGACCAATCAGACTGCTGCCTTTTGAATCCTATTCAACTCGGTACATAACAGGGGGAGAGTCCCACTGTTTAACTGCGCTGAGCGAAGAAGGACTTTCTCTTATCTGTCCTGAATTTAGACCTGCAGTAGAGCTTTCCAAACTTTTAATATTGGTGACACGCTTTTTAGCATAGCTGTCAACGTTTCCCTTTTTTTAAGGGAAGTTCCCTTATTCTGAATAGGATTCCTCGCAAGAAAAGGGGAAAGTTGACAGCTATGCTTTTTTAGACATGCACCATTTCGCGACGCGGCGATTCACTTTTACTAGCAAACCGGAGGTTAAATGTGCCCCTTTCCAGCCCTGGGAGGAGCACGGATACACGTTTTGGAAAGCTCTGGCCTACTGTTTACAAATTCTGCTCCTCCCTGGCCTCTCCCCGCCTCCAACTCCCCCCTCCCCACCACCAAAAACAGCCACAACCCCAAAGTGGGCCAAATGTGAGCAGCAGCAACTGAAAAACAAGGCTTGTTTTGGGATTCTCCCTGCGCCGTCCCAAACCTGTCTGTCTGGCCGGGGAACCGGTTGCTGTGTTTGGGGTTGACACAAGGCTTGTGCAGCAGGTCACTTCGTCACCAGAGAGAGAGGTCAAGCCAGCATCGCCCACAGCTCCTCTAGGCCCTCCAGGGGACAAAAGAAGCCCCTATCCCCTATGCCCTCATGCAGCCATTTCTAGGGGCCAGCAGCCCCTAGTCTGCAGTGAACAGGAGGATGGGCGATGGTGGCCCTCAGGCGGCCTCTCAGTCATTGGGAGAGGGAGGGCTGCCAGTTTGCGAGCTTCCCTGAATGAGATGGCTGGCTTGCAGCATTTTTTTGCCTGATTCATCAGGTTTCTATGGAAAGGGACACATTTGTGGAACCTATGCTAGTGAGATGGAAGCTCCATGTGCAGAGGCAGTCTACCTCCGATACCAAGGACACAACAACAACAAAACAGTCCTCTCTCCCCCCCCCCAACCTTGTGCTCTGCTTGGTGGCTTCCACATGGCTGATCACTGTTGGAACCAGGAAGCTAGGCTGGGGAGGCCTTTGGGAAGGGCCTTCTCGGTAGTGGCGCCCGCCCTGTGGAAGGCCCTCCCAACCAGATGTCAAAGAGAAAAATAACTACCAAACTTTTAGAAGACGTCTGAAGGCAGCCCTGTTTAGGGAAGCTTTTGATGTTTAATAGGTTATTGTATTTTAGTGTTTTGTTGGAAGCCGCCCAGAGTGGCTGGGGAAACCCAGCCAGATGGGTGGGGTATAAATAATAAATTATTATTATTATTATCCATCAGAGACGCCTGGGTTAGCCATGATGCTTCCAAATAGAGCCTCACTTTATGGTTGCAGTCTACCTCCGAACGCCAGCCGCTAAGGGACAGGGAGGGAAAAACAGGAGAGGGCTGTTGCCTTCACACCCCACTGGCTGTCCACTCCTGGAAACAGGAGACTGGGGCTAAATGGACGCTCTTTAGCTTGACTGACAATGGCTTGTTCCATGTTCTTAAGCGCAATTGCTTGGGGGACCTTTTTGCGTCCAGACCGGCTGATTCCAGCTTTGAAGTCAGTTTCAGGAGCCAAAGTCTGGAGTAGGTCAGCAATAAAAGACCTGGAGTCAGTGAAGTTAACTCCTTATTCAAAGGAAGCAAAACAGTGCAGGCCTAGTGAGCACAGTAGATCTTGCCCCAATGAGGCAGTTTCCCACAGCTCTCCAAGACTACTACTCCCTTGGGCACTTCCCAAGCAATCTCAGGCTCCTTCATCTTGCATCTCCTCGCTCTGCCCTCTTCGTTTCTCTATGCATTCCGAGAGACCAGTGGGAAACGGAACTGGTCGCAGCAGGGGTGGGATACCCCCTGGCTTCTTCAGCAGCCTGCCTCATGGTCCCCCTCCTCTCCAGCCTCTGCTACTGCCTCTGTCTCCGGACTGCTCTCTGCCACAACTTCTTACTGCTCACTAAACCCTGTTACCTCTGCAGTTTCTGACACCTCCTCCTCCCAGTATTCTCCCTGTGACTACTCATCATCGCCCCATCACCAATCCCCCTGCTCTGAGCCTTCTTTCCTTGGGGGTTCCCCACCTGATGCATCCAGCCGGCCCATGACAGCCAGCAAATCCAAAAAGGACAAAAAATCAACGATTTGGCAAACGCAGAATAAATTCGATATTTACAAAACCCTTAAGCGCACAAACACAGAGCAAATTCAGTTTCAGGCATGGGTTTCCCTGCACTTAGAGGAGCCCGGCTTAACATCACACAGCTGTCACGCAGGCCAGATGAGGTCCAGCTGGCTCCTACATCTTTACTCGAGAGGAAGATGGCTGCAGCAAAAGGCAAATGTCAGGGAGGGCAATGATGGCCAGTCTCATAGTTTAACCACTTGCTAGTGTTGAAGAAGAAGGGGAGAAGGTGGAGAGAGACGGAGGAGGGATGCGGAGAGGAGAGGAAGACTCAACCATCAGAGCATGCCAAGGGAGTCTTTGCTGGGAAGCTGATGAGCTGGGGCTGCTCTGAAGCTGGCTCCCCCACCTCCTCCTCCCCAGGCTCTCTCCACAGCCTGGTGCCAGGCACGTACTGCCCAGCCCCTAATTGAATTATTCCATCTAAACAAACAGCCTCGCAGAGGGAAGGAGGAGCGGCCATGGAAGCCCAGAAGGAGCCCAGCTCTCCCCCATACACACACACACACACACACACACACACACATACTCAATGGGATCGTGTCCAACTCTACATTCTGTGACTCTCTGTTTCCCACCTGCTGCAGTTTTAGCGATTAGAGCCAAGCGCGATGGCAGGGTGGCAAGATGCCGCCTGGCTTCAGATACTCGACGCAGATTGAGAAAGTCAAGGATTCAGTGGTGATGATGCATCTCCAAGATGGATCTTCTAGTGCAGCAGCACCCAATCTTGGGAACTCCCTGCCTATTGACCATAGCTGTCAACTTTCCCCCTTTTTAAAGGGAAATTGCCTTATTCCGAATAGGATTCCTCGCAAGAAAAGGAAAACGTTGACAGCTATGCTATTGACACCTTTGCTGCACTCTTTCCGGCCCCTGCTAAAAAAACAACAAACCCCTCTTCCCCATGCAATTCTCTGCAAATGAAATCTAAAATGCAGAGCAGGCAATGAGAACCACATGTCATAGGTGTGCAAGCAGGAGGAAGATCCAACTCTGATCTGATGGTGCTGTGGTTAGAGCGTCGGATTAGGACCTGTGAAATATACTCAGAGTCGCAAAGTGATTTCATGCTCTTTATTCAGCTCATAGTGGTGAGGAGGAATGAATGAAAGTCCCCTCAAAGCATCTGCTTTATATACATTCTTTACACAATGGGCTGCACATGATTGGCTAATTCCGGAATTCTACTGTAAACCAATCAGGTTGTGGATTCACTTCTATCTGGAGCATGATTGGGTGGTTCCTGCCAACCAATCATACTGCTGCATTGTTCTAGGACCAATCAGACTGCTGCATTCTGAATCCTATTGTTCTAGGACCAATCAGACTGCTGCCTTTTGGATCCTATTGTTCTAGGACCAATCAGACTGCTGCAGTTTGGATCCTATTCAACTCAGTACATAGCAACCTGGGAGAGACCAGGCTTCAAATCCTCACTGGGTCATGAGGCTGCCACTCATCCTCTTCTGCCTCACTTTGTAAAATCACAGAACCCTGGAAGGCATCGTCCAACCCCCTGCAGCACAGGAGTCTCATTGTTGTTGTGGGGTTTAAATGAGGAAGGGGAGAATTGTGCGCACAGCAGCTTGACTCCTTGTAGCACGGGGGTGGTGGTGGTGGTGATGTGGGATATAAATGCAACCAAGAAATATAAAAAATTGACAGAAGAAGACTTTGGCTGCAGGTCTAAGTTACAGAGAGACAAAGTGAGGTTGCGAGGCAATGAAAGCGAGGATTGAAACATCCATGGGGACAGGTGGGGGTCTACATGCGCGGAGTGCAGAATTAATCCAAGCTGTGCCTCCTTTCTGCAAAACAATGCCGATGATAACTGACGAGATCTCCGGGATCTCCTCTCGCTCTGTACTTCTTCAGAAACCAGGGAATTATTTCCTGGACGGCAGCCGATATATCACTCCCATTTCATGGTTGCCTTTTGTCTTTGTTGCTGCTGCTGCTTATATATGCGGACCCTGCCTTCCTCCTGTGCTCTTTTGCTACAACACCACAACTCTGCAGAGTTGTAGAGCTGGAAGGGACCCCAAAGGTACTCCAACCCCATGATGCAGGAATTTTTGCTGCAGAAGCGCCGACATCATTAGAAGGTTCTCCTGGCCCCTTCCCAGGACACGGCCACATCCACGGTTCCCGGGCGGTGGGGGCTTTCCTTCCCGGCTCTGCTGCAGCGGCATGGAGGTCACAACCTCCTCCCACAAGGGAAATACCTAAGCTGGGAGCCTAAAGGCCAGGGGGACAGAAGCAGCCTTGTCCCTGCCCTGGAGGGGCAACTGCAGCCACAGGAGGGAGGCAGTGCCCATGGGCACAGAGGAGGAGCTGAGTGTAACCCACACTCAGTGGGCAGAAGGATCAAGGCAGCCGTGGAGACAGGGGAATGTTTCCATGATGTAGTTGAGCAGAGGTGGGAGATTTGTAGGGTGGGCAGAATGGAGAATAATGCAGACTTTCAGCTTGCAAAATGCATATATCTCTGTGTGCAATTTTAAAAGGCTTGTGGGAGGGGTATTTAGAAAGATGTTTAGTCAAGTCGATGTGAGTTTTAGTCTATTGCTACTTAAACTTTTTATACAGCTTATTGCTATTTTTTTCTTTGTATTTATTTCATCACTTTCTTCTTCTTCTTTAGAAACCACTCTGAATTTTCTTTTTGACAATCAAGTACCGTAGTTTATAAATTCTATTTTTAAAAAGGGGGGGTGTTGCATTCAGATGCTCCTGCTCAACCCAGCAATAACACATAAGTTCGTTGGTTGGCTGCCAGTAAAGAATTAATAGCCCCTCTGCCCTAAAAAAGGAGGAAGGGTCTTGGCTTGGCATGCAGAAGGCTCCAGGTTCAATTCCCAATGGCATCTCCAGGAAGGAACGTTCTCTTCCTGGAATCCTGGAAAGTCCCTGCTGTGAGTCAGGGTAGATAGGACTGCGCTACATAAACCAAGATGGACTGATTCGGTATAAAGCTGGTTTCTAAGACATGGTCAAGGCTGAAGGCAACAGAACAAAACATAACCACCTCGATGAAGCTGTGAGCTGAGAGTCTATTTTACTGATGGAGGCAAGAGAGCAGACCTCACTTAAAGCCCCACAAGAAGACCATTGAAGAGGTGGGATTTGAACCCAGGACCCCACCCCAATCCAAGTCCCTGAGCTCTGACTCTCATCAGCAAATCCAAAGCCAACATATTTCATAGAATCAACCCCTCCTGCAGTGTAGGAATCTCTGCCTTCTTTTAATGAAGGGGCGGAGAAAAAGAAACTGTGACTCTCCACAACTGCCACCATCCCTGACGACTGGCCGCAGTGGCTGCAGGGAGTTGGAGTTCAGCATATTCAATTATTCTGCATTGCTAGGGTCAGACTAGATGACCACTGGGGACCCCTTACAACTCCACAATTCCATGATCCTAACACCTGGGGTGGGGGGCTACAGGTTCCCTTCCACTGGACCAAAGCAACGGACTCAGTGCAAGACAGCCTTCATTCGTTCACACGTCCAAGCCTGCATTTCACCCAAAACAGAGGGCAGTTGGAAAGAGGAACAGGCAGATGGGCACTACTCTGTGGAGGTCATGACTCGCACTCAGTCCCCAGCACAGCCGCACCTGAGCACACACCTGCCCCCGTTCATAGCACCTGCTGCATCCTGCAAAAAAAGTGGTCAGTCTCCACACGGACATGTTGTCCAGTGTTCTTTCTAGTCCAGCAACCTGGAACAATTTTGCACTCCAGGCTGACAAAGGAAGGAGTATGTTTGACAGTGGAACAGAAGAGGGTGGGCTCTCCTTCACTGGAGGGTTTCAAACAGAGGTTAGGGGGCCACCTGTCAGGAATTACTGAGCTGTCATTCCTGCATTGTAGGGGTTGGGCTGGATGACCATCAGAGTCCCCTCCAACTCTATGATTCTATCACTAGAGACTGAGATAGCAAGGGGGCAGCTGGTGGCAAAGCACAGCCATTGCAAGTAGTGGCCATCAAAGGCCTTCTCCTACTCTGCGAATTTGCCCCATCCTCTTTGAAAGCCACCCTGGCCTCCTGAGGCAGAGAGTTCCACAGTTTAACTCTGGGCTGCAATAATAAGTATATCCTGAACCTCCCACGGTTTCAGCTTTGCGGGAGGTTCTGGTATTAAAAGAGAGGGAGAAAGAAACCTTTCCTCTATCCACTGTGCATCATTTTACAAGTTTCCATCATGTCACACTGAGATGCACTTTTTAAAAAAATTATTTATGATTTTCAGGTTTATACGTTTCAATAATTTTATCATTTCAAAACTTGACTTCCTCCCCACTCTTTCTGCGGTTCCTTAAATTTATTTTCAATATCTTCTGCATATCCAAATGAACTTAATTTGCTCATTTATTCATCTACTTTAAATATATACTATTAGGAAACTGCAGGTTACACTGAGATGCACTTTTGCACTGTGTTGCTCCAATCCTCTCCCAGTTACAGCACTGGCCCCCAGCCGCCCCCCAGCTCCCTCCCATTGGCCTTCAGAGCTGCCCCCCCCCAGCCACTCACTCACCCTCCATAGGCCCCAAAGGTGAAGCTCCTCTTCCTGGAACCCATGGCAGCAACAGAGGGCAGGGGAAGTCAGAAGAGGCGCCTGCGGATCAGGCCAGCCATGGAGCAGAAACACAGATGCCTGGCTGGAGCAAAAGCATGCAGAATCTGGCTGGGGAGAAAAGGAGGGAGGAAAAGAGGGAGGGGCCCTGCATTTTCCCCGCCTCCTCCCCACCAAACCTGTCCAACCAGCACAGGCTGGAGCAAAACTCCTCCAGCAAGGCCCCAGAGGGCACTTGGGTAGCTCCCAGCAACCGAGTGGGTCTTGCAGGGGCACAAGCTGGCACGGGCAGCTCAGGAAATTGACTGCCAGGCAGCCTGCCTTATCATCTGCAGCAGGGCAGTGCAAGGAGCAGCACTCAGTGCTGGTGCCAGCGCCCGCCTCAGGGACAGGTTAGTTAGTGCCACAGTGCCAGACTGCAAGTGCGTGCCAACAGGTGCCAGGCAGGTGGGCACAGCGAGGCAGAGTCTCTTCACTGAGATGTTCCAAAATGTCGCTTTTGCAGACCAAAGGCCTGCCTCTTTTCTACGCCCCGGAAAAGCAATCTGTGCAGAGCAAAGGAGGCGTGTGGATCCAACTAAGTTCTAGGTAAAGGTAAAGAGACCCCTGACCATTAGGTCCAGTCATGGCCGACTCTGGGGTTGCGGCGCTCATCTCACTTTACTGGCCGAGGGAGCCAGTGTACAGCTTCCGGGTCATGTGGCCAGCAGGACTAAGCCGCTTCTGGCGAACCAGAGCAGGCACGGAAACGCCGTTTACCTTCCCGCCGGAGTGGTACCTATTTATCTACTTGCACTTTGACATGCTTTAGAACTGCTAGGTTGGCAGGAGCAGGGACCGAGCAACGGGAGCTCACCCCGTGACGGGGATCCAAACCGCCAACCTTCTGATCGGCAAGTCGTAGGCTCTGTGGTTTAACCCACAGCGCCACCCGCGTCCCAACTAAGTTCTACTCGGAGTATATTCATTGCAATTAGGACAGGCATGTCCAAAGTCCGTTTCAGGGGCCTAATCCGGACCGCTGGTCAATTTACTCCAGCCCCCGTGGCAGTATTTGTCCTGGGGTAAAACCCTTTAAAAAGTTTGGGCACCCCTGGATTAGGAGGAGCCAGTGGCGGTGTAGTGGGTTAGAGTGCTGAACTCAGAGCTGGGAGAGACCTGGGTTCAAATCTTGCCACTCAGCCTTGGGCTAGTCACTCAGCCTCCCAGCCTAATCTGCCTCCCAGGGTTGTTGGGAGGATAAAACAGGGAGGAGGGAAACTATTAAAAAAAAAAAATTAAGGTAGTTGTGTTTATTATTAACTCCCAGTAGGACACAATGTGGCATAGTGGTTAGAGAGTGTGGGGCTAGGACGTGGGAGAGACCAGGGTTCAAATCCCGCACTTGGCCCTGAAGCTCACTGGTTGCATGGAGCCAGTCGCTCACTCTTGGCCAAACCTACCTCACAGGGTTGTTGTTCGGATTAAATGAGGAGGGAGAGAACCATGTATACCGCCTGGAGCTCCTTTGGGGCAAAAGGTGGGATACAAATGTTAAAGCTTACTGGGAGATGATATATAATGAATTGAAAAGGCAGTCAAACTGTACAGAAACTGTACAGAAACTTATTCATGTATGCTACTACAGCAGCAAGAATGCTACTTGCCCCAAAATGGAAAGAAGCAGAAGTCCCAGCAAATGAAGAATGGATACAAGAACTTATGAAATATACAGAAATGGCAAAACTTACTGGAAAAAATAAGAAATCAAGATAACAACCTTTTTTAATAAAAGAATGGAAATGGTTTATTGAATATTTACAGACAAATTGTAAACAGATAAGAACATTGGCAGGATTATTGTATTAACCTGCCGTTTCATAAGAGTATATATTTAAAGAAGAATAAATGAGCAAATTGTGTTAATTTGGATATGCAGAAGATATTAAAAATAAATTTAAGGAACTGCAGAAAGAGGGGGAAGGTAGTCAAGTTTTTAAATGTTAAAATACTGTAAAATGATTGAAATGCATAAACCTGGAAATTATATTTTTTTAAAAAAATTTAAGTGGGATACAAATGCAATAAACAAATAAGTAAAATAAGATTAAAGGTAAAGGGACCCCTGACCATTAGGTCCAGTCGTGGCCGACTCTGGGATTGCGGCACTCATCTCGCTTTATTGGCCGAGGGAGTCGGCGTACAGCTTCCGGGTCATGTGGCCAGCATGACTAAGCCGCTTCTGGCGAACCAGAGCAGCGCACGGAAATGCCGTTTACCTTCCCGCTGGAGCGGTACCTATTTATCTACTTGCACTTTGATGTGCTTTCGAACTGCTAGGTTGGCAGGAGCAGGGACCAAGCAACGGAAGCTCACCCCGTCGCGGGGATTCAAACCGCTGACCTTCTGATTGGCAAGTCCTAGGCTCTGTGGTTTAGAGCCACCCGCGTCCCCAAAACAACATTACACAGGGCCTAATTGGAGTCAGAGGAGACCAGGATTTTGCTCAAACAGCTCATGTTTACTACTAGGATTCAATCGAGGCATATGAAAGATCGCAGAAGTGTTTTCTGAGAATGCACAAAGTGTGTTTCCTCTGTCATTGAATGGCTACCAGCAACAACTGTGATTCCTCCAACGCAGCAGGTTGGACTAGATGACCCTCGGGTGTCCCATCCAACTCTACAATTCTATGATTCTATAGCTCCCTTCGTGTGCTGGCTGAAACTGACGGCAGCTCCAGTCCAAAGTATATATAGAGCACCCAGTGTTGGCAAAGGTGCATCTAGACCAGGCATAGGCAAACTCGGCCCTCCAGATGTTTTGGGACTACAACTCCCACCATCCCTGACCACTGGTCCTGTTAGCTAGGGATGATGGGAGCTGTAGTCCCAAAACATCTGGAGGGCCGAGTTTGCCTATGCCTGATCTAGATGATGGCAGGCGGCATGTCTTCTAAGCAGCCTATAGCCCCTGTGCCACTTACTGCAGGAAATCAGGACCTGCCACCAACTTTGAACATCACCCAAAAGATGAGATAATAACAGGTGCCCTGATTCAAGCCTGCAGCTAAACTGAGCAACCAAGAATTTCAGCCAAACCTAACAGGAGATGCCGCTCTGAACTGCCACCAGCTTCCTTGGGATTGAGCTCGTTGTGGACTGGCAGAGATATCTCCAAGCCTTGAAAACAGCCAAGAACATCTGCCATCACGCACCAATGGTGGTCCAATTTGGCCCCAAAACACACATGAGCACCTGGAGATGCCTGGTTGATTACCAAAGTAGCTTTGCCCAATGGATTGGTTGCTCATTTACAGGGAGGGTGAGAGAGCTCTGTCAGGAGAGGATGGGTGGTTGAGCCATGGTCAGAAAGCGCCCCCTGCGGACAGCATTCACCAGGAACCTCGCCAGGGCAAGAGGCAGTAGGAATCATTCAGCACCCTGGACAGCGATCCTGGGAGTTCCCCTTTTAGGGTTGCAAAACACACACGTTATCCTATCCCCAGCGGGTGTCACAAGAATGACAGAACTGTAAAAAGGTAAAGGTAAACCACAGAGCCTAGGACTTGCCGATCAGAAGGTTGGCGGTTCGAATCCCCGTGACGGGATGAGCTCCAGTTGCTCAGTCCCTGCTCCTGCCAACCTAGCAGTTCGAAAGCACGTCAAAGTGCAAGTAGATAAATAGGTATCGCTCCAGCGGGAAGGTAAACGGTGTTTTCGTGCGCTGCTCTGGTTCGCCAGAAGCGGCTTAGTCATGCTGGCCACATGACCAGGAAGCTGTACGCCGGCTCCCTCGGCCAATAAAGCGAGATGAGTGCCGCAACCCCACAGTCGGCCACGACTGGACCTAATGGTCAGGGGTCCCTTTACCTTTACCTTAAAGGACCCTTGGGCGGTTAAGTCCAGTCAAATGCGACTATGGGATTGCCACACTCATCTCACTTTCAGGCTGAGGGAGCCGGCGTTTGCTCACAGACAGCTTTTCTGGATCATGCTAAACCGCTTCTGGCGCAACAGAACACCATGACGAAAAGCAGAGTGCACAGAAATTCCCTCCACAGCGGTACCGCTTTATCTACTTGTGCTGGTGTGCTTTCGAACTGCTAGGTTGGCAGGAGCTGCAGCAGAGCAAGGGGAGCTCGCTCTGTCGCGGGGATTCGAACCGCTGACCTTCCAATCATCAAGCCCAAGAGAGGATCAGTGGTTTAGACTACAGTGCCACCTGTGTCCCAGTTTAGGATTGGAAAATACACACACATCCTATGCCCACTGTGGGTGGCGAAGGGGTCACAAGAACATAGCTGTCAACGTTTCCCTTTTTTAAAGGGAAATTCCCTTATTCCGAATAGGATTCCTCACAAGAAAAGGGAAAAGTTGACAGCTATGCACAAGAATGATAGAACTGTAGAGCTGGAAGGGACCCCAAATGTCTTCTCGTCTAACACTCTGCAATAGATGAGTCAAAGCTTAAAAAAAATCCATGACAGGTGACATCCAACCTTTTTTGGAATTAAAAAAAAAAACTCCAACGAAGGAGAGTCCATCACCTTCTGAGGGCATCTGTTCCACTGTCAAATGGCTTTCATACTCAGAAAAGCTATTCCTACCAATAATTCAAATTCCCAATTATATAATTTAGATAAGGAGGCCCCTATTCTAGCACTTGGGGGGGCACCTTATCTAAATTATATAATTCAGTATGTGAACTATTGGTATTAATAATTGTATAATAAATTGGTATTTTTATAATGAGGCTATTATTGGATTGTAATTGAAAACTAAGGGGAGAGACTTCGTCAGGCAAGGCCTCCTTCCACCTGCCTTGCCCCACTCTCCAGTCTCTGCTTCTCAATTTGCACTGTATTATTTTATGTCGCTGTTTTATTGATTATAGTTTAGAAATTATTTATTGTAACTGTTGAGTGGATTTCTGTTTAACTTATATATGTTATCATTATTATTTAATACTATTCTAATGATTGTTGAATGTTACCTTTTTGACGTAGGTTGCCTATTTTAAAGTTATGTTTCATTGTCACATTTTTGTATTGCATTAGATTGTTCTAAGATGTACATTTTTTGTTTCTTCAGCTTGTAAACCGCATTGAGCGCTGTAAGATAGAAAGACGGTGTACAGTGGTACTTAATTCGTTCCGGAGGTCCGTTCTTAACCTGAAACTGTTCTTAACCTGAAGTACCACTTTAGCTAGTGGGGCCTCCTGCTGCCACCGCACGATTTCTGTTCTCATACTGAAGCAAAGTTCTTAACCTGAAGTACTATTTCTGGGTTAGCAGAGTCTGTAACCTGAAGCGTATGTAATCCGAGGTACCACTGTACAAATTAAAAATGATGATGATAATAAAAATTATTATCAGAAAAGCTATTCCTAATGTTTCATTGGAATCTCCTTCCTTGCCACTTGAATCCTTCAGGGGAGAGTATTGTGGTTGCACCCATGTCCTGCTTGGGGATCTTCCTAATGGGGCATCTGAGAAAAAGTGATCGGGATGGGGCAACCCAGTCAGATGGCTGGGGTACATCATACATACACACAGCCTGCTCCTCCTAGAATAAATCACAAGACAATGACACACACAACCCAACAGAACCACACACACAAACCCCAACACACAGCCATCCTCTCAGATTCTGTGGGCTCCATGAGTGATGCTGCAACTCTGGGCATTTCTCAGAGACTGGAGGGGGAGAGAGAGAGACGAAAAAAGAACAGGCAAGCAAAATGCAACCATCTGCTCAACTGCCAATATTGGAAGGTCAAGTTGCATCCGCGTTGACTAGGAAACCAAGCAAGCCGCTTTTTTTAATGGGGAGGGGGCTGCATGGGTCCCATTCTCAGCACTTCCAGATAAAAAGGATTTCAGGTAGGAGGAGAGGGAGAAGGGCTCTCTCTGCTGGGCAGCTGCTGCCACTCAAAGCAGGCAGCGCCAGGCTAGATGGGCAAATGCTATGCGCCACGGGGAGGTGAATTCTCAGTAAGGGAGGGTCGAGTGCTGGAGCATCTGTTTTTGCAGGCAGAAGGTCTCAGGTTCAATCCTGGCTTCAACTCCGGGTAGGGCTGGCCACACCTGAAACCCTGAAGTTCCACTGCTGCCAGTCAGTGTAGACCATATTGGGCTAGATGGACAAGACATCTGGCTCGGAATCTTCAAGAGAAGGATCCTTCTTGTATTGCAAAAAGTCCCAGGTTCAATCCCCAATGCAGTTTCTCCAGGGAGGGCTGGGAAGAGAGGCCCTGCCTGAGACAATGGAAAGTGGCAGCTGCTGCCAGTCAGTGCCAACAACACAGAGCCGAATGGACTCAAAGGTTTAACGCAGCAGAGCGTATGAGTGTTCTTAGCAGATGCACAGATGCTTTGCATGCTGGAGGTCCAAGCATCTACATCTCTGGGAAAAAGACAAGGAAAGATGATTGCCTAAACAGTTGTACAGCCGCTGATAGATGCCTCCAAGTGTTATGGACCGCAGTTCTCACACTTTCCAGTCACACAGGCTGGGGCTGACGGTAGGTGTAGTCCAAAATATCTGGAGAGCACCAGCAAACAGCTGTGACGGAGGACCTTGCATAGAAAAATGGGTAGTATTCCATGGAGGGCTAATTAGTCAAAAAGCATCTAAAGCTGGGCTGGAGGCAGTGTTAGAAACTCAGATATATAATCTAGGCGCCAAATGGCTCCTTAAGCCAAGGTTACAGTTGCCAAAACAGAATGTCTAGTTGCTATTTTGGGGCAAGATGGCTCTAAAGACTTATTTTCAAATGATGGATTAACTGTGATTGATTCTGTTAAACATCTGGGCTAGTTCAGATGACTGCCTTGAGATAGGTTAAGAGTTTTGAGAACTTAAAGAAGAAAAGTCACTTGATCCAGGGACAGTCCACATATCTATTGGCCTGTTCTGACCACTTTTTCCTAATGGTGATTGCTCCTGCTCAGCTTGCACAGAAAAAAAGCATTTTGGTTCCAGAAATTCATTCCGATAAAATACAACTGATAGAATTCTACAGGATGGAATATTAGCATGTGAAAACGGTCCAGATCCAGTGATCCCCAGATGGTGGAGATATCAGGCGCCATCCTGGTACCCGGGCATCTTCACGCGGTCGAAAGCCAGGTGAAAAATGCGCCTAGCGCCTGGCTAATTTCCAACCACTGGCTGTAGGGAACCACACTGTGAAAAACAAGGCAGCATCCTATGCATATTGTGCAAGTTAAGAGAGCATGTGCGTTGTATGGGAAACATCAAGAGGCAACTCAGCTCTCTTGAAAGAGGGTCTGATCCAAGACCACAGGCCAAGGCATCATACTCTATATCCATTGCCAGATGGAAAGGGAGGACCAGGGGCAGAGGCTGGCATACTAAGGGCATTGCATACTCTAACAAGGCTTGCTGTCAACCCAACCCTTCCTGGCTCTTGGTGGCCTTGCTTATTGCTGTCTGCTTGGTCCCCCTACTTTTTATATATATTTGTGCTTGCACAGCCTATCTGGGACTGATAGCAAGCTGTTTCTCTGGTCAGGCGGTATTTATTTATTTATTTCCCGCCCTCCCCAGCCGAAGCCAGGCTCAGAGCGGCTAACAACAATAAAAGTAACACAGCATTCTAAATCAATTCATTCTAAAATCAATTCAAAATCAAATTAATAGCAACCATTGGGCTAGAGTTCTATGAGGATTACAGAAGGAGGGGGTCAGACTGTGCCTTGGCCAAAGGCCTGGTGGAACAGCTCTGTCTTGCAGGCCCTGCGGAAAGATGTCAAGTCCCGCAGGGCCCTGATCTCTTGTGACAGAGCGTTCCACCAGATCGGGGCCACAGCTGAAAAAGCCCTGGCTCTGGTTGAGGCCAGCCTAATCTCCCTGTGGCCCGGGACCTTCAGGATGTTTTTGTTTGAAGACCGTAAGGTCCTCCGTGGGACATACCAGGAGAGGCAGTCCCATAGGTACGAGGGTCCTATTGCGGTATAGGGCTTTAAAGGTTAAAACCAGCACCTTAAACCTGAGAGCAGTTTCACCCTACTTCCCTTGCTAACCTCCTCAAACACAGCAGAATCTCCCCTGGTCTGCATGGATCCCCAAGCGAACGCCAAAGCGATGCAAGACCCGCATCGCCGCTCTCTCCAGCTACTCCGGCGTGACGCTTCCACACGTTTACAGCAGCGATGCAAAGGAGGCTAGCATCGCCGCTCCCATATCACGGATGAGAATAACCGAGGTGCGGAGAGAGATGCCGCTCATTCTCTGTTCGCGCAGAGCAGAGCCACTGTGCCGCCTCAATTCCTTTTGCACAGATATTTCAGCTTCTCCGAAAAAGAAAACCTGCCAACGAGATCTTGCCATGCTCAGGATGGTGGGTGGGAGGTGCAAAGGCACTAAGGCGGGCGCCAGATTCTGGAATCTGGCAGAGTTGGGAGCTAGAGAGAGATCCAGCCATTAATTACAGCATCAGCTGTTGCAATGTGCAGTTCAGAGGGGGAGAAAAACCTAACTCCCGAGCGCTGAAATAAACAAACAGACAGCGGAGAGGCAGGGGAGATGGACTGCCAGGATGAAGTCATGCTGTAGAGTGGCCAACCCTCCAGCAGAAGCCATTTGCAATGAACGAGCCATCCAGTCACACGACAAGGGAAAAGGCAGCCACCACGCCTGAGCCACGGGCCTTGCGACATCAGTCATTTCCAAGAGCCAGGGACAACACAGGTAGACTTGCCACACACTTACAAATTTGGCAACAATGCCAAAACGTTTTGGGAAAGTGCCACTGTGACTTGGTGGCAGGACACGTGCTTTGCATGCAGAAGGCTGCAGGCTCAGTCCCTGGGAGCACCTCCACCGGCTGGGCTGGAAATGGCCCCTGCGCCTGAAACCTACTGCCAATCACAGTAGACAACCCTGTGTTAGGTGGGCCAGACGTGTGACCCCAATTTAACACACCTTCCCTGTTCCTCTTTAAATCAGCTCTTTGTTCAGAAACATGTGGACTAGAATCTTGGTTTATTTTTAAAAGGAAAGAGCATTACTCATCTTTAGTATTCAAAAAGCCCTTGGTTCCAGCCCTGGCATTTCCAGGTACGTCTGGGAAAGGCTCCCTTGCCTGGAACTCTGGAAAAGGAGCAACACTGAGATGGCAAGAACAGGGCTTAGAATTGATCCAAAGCAGCTTGGTATATTCTTATGAGGCTGCAACACTGCTCTCACCGAGAGCAACTTCTTGACTTCTTCACGCAGCACGTAGTTAAACTATGGAACTCCTTCCCACCGGATCCATTGATGGCCACCAACTTGTCCAGCTTTAAAAGAGCGTTAGACAAAACTGAATGGAGCAAACACTTGTTTTCTTCTGCTCTGGAGGGGAGGACTCGAACCCATGGCTTCAAGTTACAAGAAAGGAGATTCCGGCTAAACATCAGGAAGAACTTTATGTCAGTCAGAGCTGCTCAACTGCAGAATGGTCTCCCTTGGGAGGCTGTGGACTCTCCTTCCTTGGAAGTTTTTAAGCAGAGGTCGGATGGCCATCTGCCATGGATGCTTCAGTTGAGATTCCTGCATTGCAGGGGGTTGGACTAGATGACCCCTGGGGGTCTGTTCCAGCTCTAGAATCCTGTGTCTCTTATGACCAAGCACTGCCTCCTGTTTGACTGCCAACGGGCCTCAGGCACACACACACAGATGTAGCCAACCGCTGTTCAGGAACCTTATTCTGGCACCGAGATCAGTCCCTACAACATATCCTAGTAAACAACAGCAGGGCTTCTGTGCATGTGCAGAATGCATTCCCCCTTGATGCTGAAAAAATTCCTCCTCCTCCCAAGGTGTTGCAAACTAAAGAATCAGGCCCCTGGCTCAGATTGCCTGGATTTGACGCAGGTCTGAACCCTTATTTAGAAATGGAGCACTGTGCCTCTGCCCAGACCTTTGTCTGAGCTCTGGAGCCTCCAAACCTATTGAGCCTCTCTTCTGTGCCTTCCAACCAGTGGCCTGAAAGCGAGCTGAGCCCTTGGAGAGGTACATGATAGGTTGTTGGAGACAGGGGACTTGAAAATCGTGGCACAAGGCAGGGCAAACCCAGACATAGAGGGACACACACACACACATAGAAAGACACAGTTCTCTTTCACATGAGCCATCTCTCCCGCATCTGCAGCCATCGGCTGGAACAAACGCCACGCCGCCCGCTCCCTGAGTCTCCCACTCCTGCCCACGTCGTAGACATGAGTCACTGGGGACTCTTGCCATTCCCAGGCCAAACAATGCAGCCAAATATAGGCTGTACGTGCTTTGATGCCCGTGGCGTGTGCTTGCCCGCATGCAATGGAGACACACAAACACGTGTAGCAAAGCCCTTTACCTGCCTGATACGAGAGGCATATACTGCTCCCAGCCTAACCTGTATGGAAACGGCTCTCTTTGGGGAACCGTGGCAGCAGAAAGCATACAGTCCTGACCTTGGCCAAAGGTGTGGGGTGAACAGGGCCAGCAGCATCTCCCCCAGGTAGGGCTGGGGTAAAAACCCCTCCCCAAACCCAGAAAGACATTGCAGATTGTTGCTGACGATGCTAAGCTATCGGTACAACTTCCAGCTTTCTAATAAAATCAGCCCTTTGTGCAGAACCTTGAGGACTAGATCCTTGTTTTAACTTTAACGGGCTGCTTAGAAGGGGAGGAAAGGAAGCTGCCTCCTATTGGTCCACCAAGCTCAATATTGTCGGCACTGACTGGAAGCGATGACTCGCCAAGGGTTTCATGCAGGAGCCCTGCATGGCGATGCTGTCATTGGGGATAACCTGGGTCATTCTGTATGCACAGGTTCCCTTGGTGCCCTAGGGAGTCTCACCCATGCAGCCAATGCAACGAACGATGATGAGAATGAATTGATTGTGCTGCCCAGTCACGGCACTAAGAATCAGCTGCGAAAGACCCGCTGGTACAGCTGGCCCTGCTTGTCCTCTCTGCCACCTCGGCCCGCACAGGCTCACGAGACCCGGGGCGCCAGCAGCTACCACCAGAAACCACACGTGGCTTTGATGAGCCAGCAAGAATCCCGCATGCCACTCCCGCCGCTTCCACAACCCAAAAGCCTCCTTCCAGAGCCACCAGAAGCTGGAAGAGCTCCAGCAGCTGGAAGAGCAAAAGGGAAGGATGGCATAGTGGTTAGAGTGCCAGACAAACACCTGGGAGAGAGCAGGATTTATGTCCCCCACTATCACAAAGCTCACTGGGTGTGTGACCTTGGGCCAGAGGCTGCCTCTCTTGACCTAACCTCCCTCGCAGGGTGGTTGTGTAAATTTGAACAAGGAGGGAGAGAACAGCATACGCTGCCTTAGAGAAAAAGATGGGGTAGAAATGTGATACATTTTTTTAAAAACTAGCAAGAGGGTCCTTTGCAGAACGAGCAGAATAGAGAAGTTGTCCCTAACCATGTAAGATTGTCACCTAGAGACCACTGAACTAAAGTCCTCCTGCTTCTGTTGACATTTGCCCCATCATCACCACAACACAGGAAGCTACCGTATACAGAGTCAGGCCACTGGGTCCTTCCAGTGCTGCTTACACTGACTGGCAGCATCTCTCTGGGTTTCCAGGAGGGAGTCTCTCCCTGGGATTAAAACTGTATGCAAGACAGGTGCGTCCACCCCAAAACAAATATTCTTCTCTGGTCACAGACCCCATTTGGTCCACCAGCTGCCCGCCCCCCACAAAAGGGAGGTCATGCTGGGGGGGGGCCTTTCCTGTCCAAGAAGGAGACGTCTCCCCCTGAGCATCGACCCCCCACTGCAAGCAAAAGACGTCTGGAAAAGCACGGCAGGTCGGTACGCAAATCAAGGTCAGGCAAAGTACCCCCCCAAGGACCCCCCATAGGGGATGGAGAAGTGCTTGCCATCCTGCCAGCTTCTCACTACCCCCCCCCCCAACGCATCCCTCGCAGCTCTCTCCATCCTTCCCTGCAGCAAGGAGACTGCAGCTTAGAAGGAGCTGGGCTGGGGGGGGAAGAAGCTTTCCTTCTTAAGGCCTCCCCTCAGCCTTAACGAGATTTGACAGACTTTGAGGACCACTTGAAGGTGGGGGGGGGAGGAGGGGGGAAACGAGGAAGGATGGGGCGGGGGGGGGCATAAAATAGAAACATTCCCTCCAAGCAACCCCTCCATTGTCACAGCCAGCCATTTGATTCATTTGGCGCATTTCCAGCTTCGGAAAGACCTTTCCGCACGCAAGACATTGTCTGAAGCTGGTTTTCGGCAATTTTGTAAATGGGAAAGCGGCCAAGAGCTCATCGCTAGCAGGGGCGGGGGGTGCGAGGCCCCGGGTGGCACCCGACGCCTGCCCTACTCAGAGTAGACCTATTGGAGTGAATGAGCCTCCACTCGGAGGGGGATGCAACCCCTTGCCAGTCTTGGCCTCGAGGACAGAGACACCCCCAGTCCTCTCTCTTCCCAACCGCGGCGCTTGGCACAAGCTCAGGAACCCTCTCGCCCAACTCCCCCTCCGACCCCATCCTGGACCCACGAGCCCCGTGATGCAGAGTGGATGCCTCCCCTGCTCAAAGGCAGCGGGGAAGTGGGGGGAGGCCGGCGGGCCTGTCTCCTTGACCTGACCCGCGAGCCCGCGCGTTCCGACGTGACGCTGGCAAAGGCCAGGAGAGGCGTGCAGGGAAGCATCCCAGATGAGAGAGGGAGGGGCGCCCCTTGCAAGTCCCCGCTCGTCCTAGAAAGCACGAGACTACGGGACGCGCTCGCCACTGCACGTGTGAACGCTGACAGCCACGGAGCTAGCTAGACCCGGGTCAGGGGTGTCTCCCGTTCGTCCGCAAGGTCGGCCCCAGCCCACCTGTGCGCAGCGAGCCAGGGGCCCAAGCCGCCGCCTCGACCGCAGGACCCAGGCGTCCGAGCCTCCCCCGCGCTCCGAGATGCGCTTACCGGAGCGGCGCCTCTCCGCCTCCCTGCCGCTCGCCTCCGCCGCACTGGCGAGCCGAGTGAGCGCCGGGCGAGGCGAGGCGTCACGTGGCCCACCAGCCCGTGCGCCGCTCCCATTGGCCGCCCGCGGAAGGAGGGCGGCGCAGCAAGGCGGGGAGGCAAATCCCCAGATCGCGGGCGGCAATCAGGAGATGCGCGCACTTTCCAGCAACAGCGGCCGCGCACGTTTGTTGCATTGGATTGCACTGATTTTGTGTTGCTGTTGTTTAGTCGTGTCCGCCTCTTCGTGACCCCATGGACCAGAGCACGCCAGGCACTCCTGTCTTCCACTGCCTCCCGCAGTTTGGTCAAACTCATGGTGGTAGCTTCGATTACACTGTCCAACCATCTCGTCCTCTGTCGTCCCCTTCTCCTTGTGCCCTCCATCTTTCCCAACATCAGGGTCTTTTCCAGGGAGTCTTCTCTTCTCATGAGGTGGCCAAAGTATTGGAGCCTCAACTTCACGATCTGTCCTTCCAGTGAGCACTCAGGGCTGATTTCCTTAAGAATGGATAGGTTTGATCTTCTTGCAGTCCATGGGACTCTCAAGAGTCTCTTCCAGCACCATAATTCATGAGCATCAATTCTTCGGTGTATACACACACACACACACACACACACACAGTCGTTTATTCATGTCCGACTCTTCTTGATCCCATGGACCAGAGCACGCTAGGCACTCCTGTCTTCCACTGCCTCCCGCAGTTTGGTCAAAGTCATTTTGGTAGCTTCGAGAACACTGTCCAACCATCTCGTCCTCTGTCATCCCCTTCTCCTTGTGCCCTCCGTCTTTCCCAACATCAGGGTCTTTTCCAGGGAGTCTTCTCTTCTCAGCTTCACAATCTGTCCTTCCAGTGAGCACTCAGGGCTGATTTCCTTCAGAATTGAGAGGTTTGATCTTCTTGCAGTCCATGGGACTCTCAAGAGTCTCCTCCAGCACCATAATTCATGAGCATCAATTCTTCGGTGTATACACACACACACACACACACACAGTCGTTTATTCATGTCCGACTCTTCTTGATCCCATGGACCAGAGCACGCTAGGCACTCCTGTCTTCCACTGCCTCCCGCAGTTTGGTCAAACTCATTTTGGTAGCTTCGAGAACACTGTCCAACCATCTCGTCCTCTGTCATCCCCTTCTCCTTGTGCCCTCCGTCTTTCCCAACATCAGGGTCTTTTCCAGGGAGTCTTCTCTTCTCAGCTTCACAATCTGTCCTTCCAGTGAGCACTCAGGGCTGATTTCCTTCAGAATTGAGAGGTTTGATCTTCTTGCAGTCCATGGGACTCTCAAGAGTCTCCTCCAGCACCATAATTCAAAAGCATCAATTCTTCGGCGATCAGCCTTCTTTATGGTCCAGCTCTCACTTCCATACATCACTACTGGGATAACCATAGCTTTAACTATACGGACCTTTGTTGGCAAGGTGATGTCTCTGCTTTTTAAGATGCTGTCTAGGTTTGTCATTGCTTTCCTTCCAAGAAGCAGGCGTCTTTTAATTTCGTGACTGCTGTGATACCTCACCATTTTCCTCCAAGGAACTCAGCTATGGAGTTGATGGTTCTCCCCTCCCCACGTCATTTAATCTCCACAGCAGCCCTGCCAGGTAGGCTAGGCAGCAGGGCTGCCAAGTTGAATAAAATATTTTGGGGGGGAGTAACCCCTGCCTTTCACAATCATTCACATGATGGGGCACACGGACACCATTTGAATAGCAACACCCATCAACTTTGGGGGACCCGGCCCCCGCAAATATTTTATTGGGGACCTGAGCTCAGTTCTGCCTAGTGCCTAAGCCATGGGTAGGCAAACTAAGGCCTGGGGGCCAGATGCGGCTCAATCGCCTTTTAAATCCGGCCAGTGGACGGTCCATGAATCAGCATGTTTTTACATGAGTAGAATGTGTCCTTTTATTTAAAATGCCTCTCTGGGTTATTTGTGGGGCCTGCCTGGTGTTTTTACACGAGTAGAATGTGTCCTTTTATTTAAAATGCCTCTCTGGGTTATTTGTGGGGTATAGGAATTCATTCATTCCCCCCCCCCAAAAAAAAATATAGTCCGGCCCCACACAAGGTCTCTGGGACAGTGGACCGGCCCCCTGCTGAAAAAGTTTGCTGACCCCTGAAATACAGCAACCTGAGGCAAGAAACAAGAAGAGACGCTTGGTCCCAAGCACTCTACTATTCAAAATAGGGTATTTTACTTACAATACCCTTCTCAATGTGCCCAATTTGAATCAGTCCATTTTCATCTAGCATGTAAACGCTCTAAACTTTCTCATTTAAACATTTGACAAGTTTTGTACAATCTTGCTTGTTCTCCATAACCAAATTTATACTAGCAACATATACAAGCAGAAAAGCTGTTTCTCCATTTTGTTGTTTTTCCCCATCATGAGACATCAGTTGAATTGGACCACAAATATCAGTATGAATAAGTTGCCAAGGCTCTGAACCTTTCTGGTTTTCCTCGGGGATAGAAAGGGGTGCCAAAAGTAGCAAGGGACAGAAGGAAACAAGCGTGGGGTTCTGAGCCACTACATTCTTGTGACCAGCCTCCCCTGAATTTTATTATTTTGCTTCCACCACTGGAAAACCTGCAGCTCCTTTAGATGGACCTTTGCCCAGATTTCCTTCCCCTTCATCTCATGGCAGGTTTATAATGGGGACAAAGTCTAGCTTGCCTTAACAATCATAATGAACCCCATTAAGCTTTTTATAGAGGCACCATCTGGGCTATCGATTCCTGCTCGGGTTGTGTTTCCACAGTTCCACCCACGCACCTGCAGAATCTGCCAGTTGAGCTGGGAAGACTTCTCTGCCAAGCTAAGCAGTTGGCTCCTTACCTCTCTCGCCCTGACCTAGCCACTGTGATCCACGCGACGGTCACCTCCAGACTTGATTATTGTAACTCACTCTACGTGGGGCTGCCCTTGAGACTGACCCAGAAACTCCAGCGGGTGCAGAATGCCGTGGCGAGACTCCTTACAGGGTCCTCGCTATGGGATCACATTCACCCGGTACTATACCAGCTGTACTGGCTCCCGGTGGAGTACAGGATCAGGTTTAAGATGCTGGTTTTAACCTTTAAAGCCCTGTACGGCCTAGGACCCTCGTACCTATGGGACCGCCTTTCCTGGTACGTCCCATGGAGGACCTTACGGTCTTCAAACAAAAACATCTTGGAGGTCCCGGGCCACAGGGAGGTTAGGCTGGCCTCAACCAGAGCCAGGGCTTTTTCGGCCGTGGCCCTGATCTGGTGGAACACTCTGTCACAAGAGACTAGGGCCCTGCGGGACTTGACATCTTTCCGCAGGGCCTGCAAGACAGAGCTGTTCCACCAGACCTTTGGCCAAGGCACAGTCTGACCCCCTCCTTTGGTAATCCTTATAGAACTCTAGCCCAATGGTTGCCATTAATTTGATTCTGAATTGATTTTAAAATGAATTGATTTTAGAATGCTGTGTTACTTTGGCTTCGGCTGGGGAGGGCAGGATATAAATAAAATTATTATTATTATTATTATTATTATTATTATTATTATTATTATTAATCTCGATATCTTGGAGGGTTGCCAGAGGTCAGCACTGACAACACCAATCTACGTGGACCCAGAGTCATATTGAGACTCCTAGGGGCACTTACTGTCCACCTCTCTTCAGATAAGCAGTAATCAAATAATTACAGTTGTGTGTAGGCATTTATCCTAGAATCCTAAAACTGGAGCGGACCCCAAGGGTCATCCATTCTAACCCCCTGCAACACTGATTCCTAGATACCTGAGAGGTCTCTGCGTATCCACCTTCTCTCCTCTAGATCTGAGAATTGCTGTGTGTGTGTGTGTGTGTGTGTGTGTGTGTGTTTTCCAAGGGAGAAAACCAGAATAAGCAGACTCTGCCTGAAATGACCCCCTCCTAGCTCTGCCCCCCCAACCCTCAGCTGCCCTGCCAACAGTCCCACAAGCACTACTGCAGGGGTCACCAACCTGAGGCCCAGGGGCCGGATGCAGCCCAGTTGCCTTCTCAATCCGGCCCATGGATGGTCCGGGAATCAGCATGTTTTTACATGAGTAGAATGTGTCCTTTTATTTAAAATGCATCTCTGGGTTATTTGTGGGGCCTGCCTGGTGATTTTACATGAGTAGAATGTGTCCTTTTATTTAAAATGCACCTCTGGGTTATTTGTAGGGCATAGAAATTAGTTCATCCCCCCCCCAAAAAAATATATATAGTCTGGCCCACCACATGGTCTGAGGGACGGTGGACAGGCCCATGGCTGAAAAAGGTTGCTGACCCCTGCTTTAGTGGTCATCAGCCCTCGCTGCTGAGAAACCTCCTCATAGCACACATTAATGGGTCTTAAGCTCTGCCTGCACTGCCAGGAGCTGTCCAGCATTTCAGAAGCTCTCTCTCCTTCCCAGTTTCCCTTGGAGGTGCTAGGTATTGAACCTGGAACTTTTTGAGGTCCACCACTGAGCTATTTGACCTGTTTCTTTCTTTTTAAAATAAAATAAAATAAAGTATTTATACTTTTCAGGTTTATGCATTTCACTGATTTTACAATCATTTTGACATTTCAAAACTTCCCCCTCCTGCGGTTCCTTAAACTTATTTTTAATATCTTCTGCATATCCAAACTAACTTAATATGCTCATTTATACATCTTCTTTAAATATATACTCTTATGAAATGGCAGGTTAATACAATAATCCTGCCAATGTTCTTATCTGTTTACAATTTGTCTGTAAATATTCAAGAAACCATTTCCATTCTTTTATAAAAAAGGTTGTTATCTTGATTTCTTATTTCTTTCTGGTAATTTTCACCATTTCTGCGTATTCCATAAGTTTTTGTATCCATTCTTCCTTTGCTGGGACTTCTGTTTTTTTTTTCCATTTTGAGGCAAGTAACATTCTTGCCGCTGTAGTTGCACACATGAATACATTTCTGTACAGTTCGGATAGTTCTGTCCCTATGATTCCCAAAAGAAAAGCTTCTGGGTTTTTTTTTTTGTTTTTTTACAAAGGTTATTTTAAACATCATTTTCATTTCATTGTATATCATTTCCCAGTAAGCTTTAACCTTACTACACAATGGCTAATAATAATAATAATAATTTATTTATACCCCACCCATCTGGCTGGGTTTCCCCAGCCACTCTGGGCGGCTCCCAGCGAAATATTAAAAACACGATAAAAAAATCAAACATTAAAAACTTCCCTAAACAGAGCTGCCTTCAGATGTCTTCTAAAAGTAAGATACAGTGGTATCTTGGGTTAAGTACTTAATTCGTTCCGGAGGCCCATTCTTAACCTGAAACTGTTCTTAAGCTGAAGCACCACTTTAGCTAATGGGGCCTCCTGCTGCTGCCGCGCCGCCAGAGCACAATTTCTGTTCTCATCCTGAAGCAAAGTTCTTAACCTGAGGTAATATTTCTGGGTTAGCGGAGTCTGTAACCTGAAGTGTATGTAACCCGAAGTACCACTGTAGTTGTTTATTTCCTTGACATCTGATGGGAGGCTGTTTCACAGGGTGGGTGCCACTACCAAGAAGGCCCTCTGCCTGGTTCCCTGTAACTTTGCTTCTCACAGCCAGAAAGCCTTCAGAGCTGGACCTCTGTGTCCAGGCTGAATGGTGGGGTGGAGACGCTCCTTCAGGTATACTGGGCCAAGGCCATTTAGGGCTTTAAAGGTCAGCACCAACAGCTCGGAAATGTACTGGGAGCCAATGTAGGTATTTCAGGACCTCAAGTGACAGCCATGGAACCAGGACCCCCAAGCTGTGTACTTGCTCCTTGAGAGGGAGTATCACCCTATCAAGAACAGGCAATCTCCCAGCCATTTGGTTTAGCTGGGGAGTTGCTGCTGTTGTGCCCAGGTCGTGCTTGGGGGTTTCCAATTGGGGAATCTGGCTGGCCACTGTGAGAACAGAAGGTTGGGCTAAGTCTTTTTTTTTTATATAGAATGTTTATTGAAATTTTCAAAAAATTAAAACAAAAAACAAAAAACAAGGAAAAAAAACAAAAAACACACATATAGTTGCAATCCTTTCTTTCAATATCATATTTCCTTGACTTCCCCACATCTCCCCTTCTTGTATTCCAATTCAGTTTTTAATTCAACAAGTTCCTATCCCCAAATTTTACCTTATTATATTTAAATCCTTTTAATTAACCAATTTTAACATAAACCTCAATCTTTATGCATTAAAACTTATTCTTAATACCTTTTTCTAAAGTCGACCCCAATTCCATTTCACGAATTCCCCATTTTAGTCTAAATAGCAAAACAAAATATTTACAAGAAAAAACAAAGTATATTTGTACCGCCTTTGGATACCCAAAACCCTTGGGCTAAGTCAGGGGTCAGCAAACTTTTTCAGCAGGAGGCTGGTCCACTGTCCCTCAGAACTTGTGGGGGCCAGACTATATACTGAAAAAAATTTGAATGAATTCCTATGCCCCACAAATAACCCAGAGATGCATTTTAAATAAAAGGACACATTCTACTCATGTAAAAACACGCTGATTCCCGGACCGTTTGCGGGCCGGATTGACTAGGCGATTGGGCCGCATCTGGCCCCCGGGTCTTAGGTTGCCTACCCATGGGCTAAGTAGTCCCCAATTTGACGTGACCTAGTTGCAGCCAGGCACTCCTGATGCTCTCAGGAGAAGCAGGTGCTCACTTTGCAACAATCCACAGCGACCGCAGCCTCAGATCAAAGGGCTCCTCTTGAGCAAATGGTCAATTTGTCTCCTCCTCTCTCCACCCTGTACCAAAGCCTCGCTGGGGCCAAATATATCCTCCTGCCTCTTCTTAAGCTCGCTGGCAGTCTTCTCAAAGATGCCTGGATGGGCCATCAAAACCACACAGAGAGCACTTGGCAGGCTTAAGAAGAAAGAAAAAACAGCTTCAAAGCTTTTCAGAATGGGAATGCGAGGCGCTTTTGAAGGGAAGGGAGACAGTCAGGTGGGAGAGGGGACATGCAAACGAGCGCTGGTTTATTCATGAGATGCAAATCGCAGGCAGATCGCTTTCAACTGTTCCCAAGGCAGCTGTGCGGCGTTCCTGCTTCACTCCAAAGCATCTGATCTCAATATGCTGCATCGAAGGGGTGGCAAGCCCCACTCAAAGCAAGGAAGCTGCGACACCCACAAGCAGAAAAAGGCTGCCGGGCCAAATCAACAGGATGAAGGACCTGTTCCCATTTCATCTCCCTCGATGGGTGAACATGTCACCCCTGCGGCACACAGCCAGCTGCTCCCCGTCTGAACCATCTGCTGGCCAACTTGGGAATGAACCCAGGACGCTGCTTATACTAAGGCAAACCTGTGGCCCATCTAGACCAGTGCTGTCTTCGCTGGCTGGCAGCAACTGCGCACCAGGGTTTCCTGCAGGGGGCATTCCCAGCTCTACCTGGTTGTGCTCGTGGGGATTTCACCTGGGACCTTCTGCATGCAAATTATTGATTCCACTGCACTTTGATCTTAACATTTCCTCTAAGGTGGTGTACGTGGCTTGCCCCCTCCTCTCTCCCCACAACCACCCTGCAAGGTAGGCGAGGCTGAGAGAAGGCAGCAACTGGTCCAAGGTCACCCAGCGAGCTTCACGGCGTGGGAATTTGAACCCTGCTCTCCCAGGGCCTAGTCTAACATGCTAAGCACTGCACCGTTTCAGCAAAAGCAGAGACTTCTGGCCTATTGAGATCGTCAGGGAGGGCTGGAAATGGCCCTTGCCAGAAACCCAGCGGAGCTGCTGCCAGCCAGTGTAGACAGTACAGTGGGCTTGATTCAGTATATGGGGATTTCCTGTCTTAAAGGGCAAGCTGCAGCTCAGAACACCTGCTCTGCATCTAGAATGTCCCTGGTTTTTTGTGCAGGTAGGGCTGAGGAAAGATCCCATTCCGTCTGAAACCCCGGAGAACCACTTGCTGCCAGTCGATAGCACTGTCATTTTTTCAGCTTGGTGCTGGGGACTTTCGTACAGGCAAACACAGACAATAATTCAAATATCCCCCTTTTAATCTCCAAAATAAAAACCAGCCCCTGCAAGAACAACAAAAGACATCATGCAGGTCATCTGTGGAAGACCTATCGCAGTGGAATTTTACTGCAGGAGAGGAGAGAGGAAAATGAAGAGAGCAGGCTCTGAGAAGGTACCATCTAGAAAGGGCAAATGTCAAGAGGAAATAATGGCGCCAGAGGCTGGAATCTTTCAGCATCACAGACAGCAAAATGGTGCTGGAGGTTATTCTGTTTATTAAAAAGGGACAGCGTGACCTTTTTTTTTTGCGTTTACTCCTACCAATCCGTGCCAAATCCTGGCCACACGACACCTCACCCCTCGATGGGGCTTTGCTGTTGACTTGTGGCTACCGTGGGTAACAGAGAGGGCGCAAGTGACCTTCATGCTTGGAAAGGCCTTCATAGTATAAGAGGCAGCTTTTTTGCTTCATCCAGTTTGTAACTCAGGCTGACAAACCATTGAGGCAGGACGACAGGGAGGAGAAGCTGCCTCCTTCCCCTTTTCAGGCGTGATCTTTGCCTTGGGTATGTATATGCATGTTGCTTACAACACCCAAAACGTTTTCCAGGAAAGTGCACGAAACACAAACCAGTTACGGTAACCCCAATCGGCAAGGTACAACGGATCCTGGCAGAAGGCAAACTTGCACTCCCAGCAGCAGCACAAAACAGCCACCAGAACAAGTCGTGTCATTTTGATTTTTGCTCAAGCATCTCGGCAGCGCATAAGCCACTCTTCATGCATGCAATCCACTACTAGGATGGAGTGATTAAGAGACTTGTCTGGAGGCAAGTCTCCTTGTCACCTACAACCAACAAGCAGAAACGAAATCAGCCTTTCCCTCAATGTTTGAATACAACTCCCACCAGGCCCAGACATTGTTGGCCTCCATCCGTCTCGAGAGACAATGGAGTGGTCCTTTGAGGGTGAAGTCAAACCATTGGGAGAGTTACAGCGGCTGCTGTGGCTGTAGAAACCGATGCAGGAGAGACCTGTTTTATTGCAGGTGGGGAGAATTTTGCTGCTACAGGCACACCATGGCATTTCTTCTCTCTACACCCCTCCCAGGAGTCATTCTTCCTCTACCCAAGTTGTGGATACACAACCTACCTGCCTGTCTCCAGGCACTGCAGTCATCTGCAAGGGATTCTCATACAGGAGAGTTAATGTTGTCAAGACTTCATTGTTACGTTTGCAGACGTATTTGCAACGCAGTCTTGGTGGTATCATAGATATACAGGGACATATAATAGAGGCAGCTGGATCAGGCAAGTGGCCCATCTAGTCCAGCACCATCTTATCACAGTGGCTGACCAGATACCCCAATGGAGAGAACCCCGTACGCAGGACCTGAGCACAAGAGTCTGCTCCTCTTCTGTGGTTTCCAGCAAGCGGTATTCAGAAGCATCACTGTCCCCAACCACAGAGAGAGCATAGCCATTAAAGTCATCTAGGTTGGTGGCCATCACTACATCCTGTGGCAGGGAGTTCCATAGTTTACACTGCATGAACAGTTACTTTCTTTTATCTGTCCTGAATCCTTCAGTATTCAGCTCTGTTGGATGTCCATGAATTCTTGTGTTATGAGAGAGGGAGAAAAAGCTCTTATCTACTCTCTCTAATTTTATAAACTTCTATCATGTTGCCTCTTACTCGTCTTTTCTCTAAACTAAAAGGTCCAAAATGTTGCAACCTTTCTGCATAGGGGTGTCGCCCCCTTCCCTTGAACAATTCGGGTGCGCTTTTCTGAACAATATACTATTTCGAAAAGCTAGCCTGCAGTTTCTTGGAGAAGGCAGCTCACACTTAACTCACTACTAGGCTTTGCGATTTTTATTCTAATGTCAACAAAACCAAAACTTCAGTGTGCTAAATTCTGTCAGTGAGCAATGCCTGAGGCTACCTCATAAATTCGTGTGTGTGAGAGGGGGAATAAATGCATTTCATGACAACGGGGAGAAAACAAGCAGAGAAGTTGTAGCTTCAATGCCTTAAGCTTCACCGGTGTGTCTTCACGTGAGATACGAGTCAAGCCAGCATAAGGGTTGATGACAATCAACAGTGTGTGTGTGTGTGTGTGTGTGTGTGTGTGTGTGTGTGTGTGGCTCTTAAACCTCAATTTTAAAAGAAAAACAGAAAGAAGTTGTCGTGACTGGTTGATAAGGAATCTATAAAAGTGCAGGGGGAAAAGAAAATACCTGAGCAGGCAAGTGAAAAAAACACACACGCTTTATATGCAATACAGTACAAATAAGGTAAGACTGACCATGTGGACACACTTTTAATAAGGCTCTGAAAACTAGTCCAAAAACATTTTGCAAGTGTGGACGAAGAAGAGGGTCCCAAGCATGAGGAGTGAGGCTTGAGCCCATTTCCCCTGCTGAGCTGTGACCGGCAGAAATGGTGGTTTGGTACAATTTAGGCATCACTCGTGTGTCAGTCTCCATCTTTCTCTCTCTCTCTCTCTCACTCAGTATGCACACATATATACAAGCACAGCATGGTCGATCGGTCTTCCTTGTGAATTAAGACACACTCTGCCCCGCCCCCCCATCAAGGAAATATTACGAAACCCGGAAAGGGGGGGTGGGTAGGTGGTGGGGGAAGTAAATGGAAAATAAAAATATCAGAACTCCCAGGGGCTAGATGTCCATGCATCGCTGCTTTCCATCTAGAACAATTAAGACCACTTCTGGGCCTGGCTTCTGAAAGGAAGGAGGAGGAGATGGAGATGGAGAGAAAGGCAGGCTGCTCTATAAAGCACTCACAACGGCAGACTGAATTATTACTGTTAACTCTTTACCTTGGGAAAGAATAAGATTGTTCAGCGCCACGTTTCGCCTCTTTAAAAAGAAAGACCCAGGGCTGTTCACTGGATCCAAAGCCAGCACGAAGGTAGACCCAGAACGAACCTCAGCGCCCCCCACTCCCATAGCCCCAGCTGGAAAACCTTGCCGATTTCGCAGGCTCCCTCTCCTGCCTTCCCCGGAACAGCAAATTGAGATAGTATAGGAGGACCACCAAATTTACAGCTCTCTGTTACAAAAGGGAAAATGAACTTGTCACACCCTTTTGAAATGCTAAAGCTCCCCCCGCCCGACAGTTGTGCAGGACCATCATCATTTTTCAAAGCTCTTTTGGATATGTGTCAGAAGGTCTAAGGAAGTGTTTGTACACTGCTCCCCACCCGAAAGAAAAAGGCAGGCAAGTGTGTGTGGGAGACTCTGCCTCCACCTGCACCAAAGTCTCACTTGAGCTCCTGGGCGACTGGGTCAATCTGGCAGGGCTGAAAACCGGGGCTTCCCTCCGCCAGAGAAACTGGTCCAAAATAAATCAAGTTATTCCCGAGAATAATTCACTATGATTAATTATCTGGGGCCCATCTTAATATGTTGGAAGTGAAGTCTTAAACAAAAGCAAAACAAAACAGGAGGGCATTGTTTTTTGATAACAGGCTGAATAAGTGCCTCTCTCCCCATACCCATCCCAAACCTCAGGTTTTTAGAAAGGGATTTTGCAGGCTGTTCAATCCTGGGGGGCATATCTACGAAGTGCCAGAGGAAGCCAAGGGCTACTGGAAACAGAAAACCCTGCAAGTTCACAAAAGACCTCTCTGCCAGGGAGCCGAACACCTGCCTCGCTGAAAGAGCAGATCCAGAAATGAAGGTCGCAGGAGGGGAGGTGGGGGAGATCTGATGCTGCAGCAAGCCGACCCTTCTTCCTCTGCAGGGGGGAAACGGAGAGGTGCAGCCTTGAAACTGCTCAACGCTCCACCTCTGTTGTACTAGGCCAGAAGCTCTCCTCCGAAGAACAGCTCTTTCTCTCTCTCTCCTGCAGCGCAAGTGGGTGAGGGGGCCAAGGCCCTTCAGAATGGAGTCCCACCTGGGCGGCTGGCTGGTCTTTTTGAAGTCCACTTTTCTTGGAATGCCCAGCCAGAGCCCAAACTCATCTCCCTACACCCCAGTTACTTCTGCTGCTGGCGCGGTTGTCGAAAAACATTAGTGTCCAAGGAGACCGGTACCTGGAGAGTAAATGGAAGGGGGAGGGGGGAATTTGGAAAGGCGGGGGGGAGAAAGCTTAGAAGAGAGCAAAACACGGTGGCAGGTAAATATAAGGCTGGAGGGAAGAGAAAACAAAGCATACCTTTAAATCCCTCTTCGGGCATGCAGACTGCAAAGGAAAGCAAACAGGTCAAGGTACATTCTGAGGTGTGGAGGTTAGGGTCAGAGGAAGCTGTCTTGTACAGTTAGACCCCTGGCCCTTCTAGTTCAATATTGCCTACAGTGGCTCTCCAGGTTTTCAGGCAGAGAGACTCTCCCAGTCCCAACTGGAGATGCCGACTGGGTACTTCAACATGCCAAGCAGATGCTCTACCGAGCTACAGCTCCCCACAAGCTTCAATAACGTCTTCTTGGCAGCTTTCCCTGGCACTGGGGGGGGGGGGGACCAAGGTCTCGTTCCCACCCCTTGACAACCGTGTGAGTCAGTCTCAGACTGGACCCTTTGCTCCAGCTACCACCTCCTGCGTCTCCACTCCAATAGGTAAAAATGACTGGGCGGGAAGAAGCAGGGATTATTCCAGAGGAGCGTGTGTGTGCAAACTTCTCCTTACCTTGCATTACATCATCTATTGCTGCATAGTCCACAATTGGTTCATCTGCCTGTCGGAAGAAGGGAAAAGGGAGACATGAGAAGAGGAGCCCTATTAAGCCAATTTGGATTATGCGCTTTCAAAAGAGAGACAAGGCCTCCTGCTCCATGTCACCAGACGACATTTCCAGGCCAAACACTCCAGATCCAGAATAAAAGCAAAGAAACAAGACGGTTCATCCCCTTTTGGGAACCTGGCCGGAACTGTTCACAGCTGTGGCAACGAGGGCTTTAGGGTGGCTTATCCCTACTGACCTTTTATAAAGGTGTCTGCAATAGCTTCAGACAGGAAAGGGGCTGGTCCACTTAATTATCTCTGTCAACAGGAGTTGCAGCAGTTGACCACTAGCCAGCCATCTTTTCCTCCCAGAAGTCAAAACCAGCACTTACTTCCAGTGGCTCTTCTTCAACCATTGTTTTGAAGTTAAAGGAGATCAAGGCAGCCCAAAGATCCAAATGAGTTACAGACTGGGGCAGGTGGGGGAGATGACAAGTTAAGGTAGTGTGTTCTTGGCTTCCTTTTTGCGGGGGAAGGGGGGATCTGAGCCCAGGCCAAAATAAGGCCTCAGGTGGGCACTATGACCAGTCAGGGATGGATGGATGGATGAATGAATGCAGGAAGGGGTAACTGGTGACCCCCAAAGTGTTGGTCTACAAATCCCATCAGCCCCTGCTCAGCCAACATGAAAGCATATAAACAGCCCTGCTGGATCAAGCCAATAGCCCATTTTGCCCAGTTTCCTGTTCTCACAATGGCTGACCAGATGCACCAATGGGAAACACACAAGCAGAACCAGAGTGCAACAGAAACACTCTCCTCCTGTGATTCCCAGTAACTAATATTCTGAAGCACTGTTGCCTCCAGCAGTTGAGACAGAGCATTGCTATTGCGGATAGTAGCCATTGATATGGTCCCTGCCCCTGAACTTCCTAGTGAAAAGTAGGTAGGCTGGAAGTTTTTGGCACAGAGAGAGCCGGATTGCATTGTGGCACACAACCACTGGCCTTGCTACAAGTATCTTGGTGGAAGGAGAGCCACACCTAGCGGCAAGCAACTCTCCCGGCTTACCTTTAATAAAACAACGGACTCCGGAGTGACTCCGAGGCTGCCAAGCGTCGCCGAGTCGTCGGTGAGTATTGCCCCATCGATCGACAGGTTCTGGTCGAAAGGAGCAACGGAGAAGGCGTGCATGATCTGTGTGCCAAAATGAGGGGCAGGAAGCGCAACAGTTGCAGGCAGCAAAACAAACACAGATGGCTTTTAAGAAATACGACACCTCACGGCAAAAAGTTGAGGCATGCTGCTTCCTCCGTTTCTCTCCCTCTCTTGCCCCGATCTGTCACCTCCGCTTTGTCCCTTTCAGCCCCAACCCACAGCCAAAGGGGCACTCCTCTGCTCCCCCCACTCTCATTTCAGGTGGTGGGGGGGAGAGAAGGATACAATATCTTAAAATAAGATCACAGGTCTTAAAAGAGTGATCAGAATCATCAAGGTGAGCATCACCCTCTCTCTTTTACCCCTGGATGGCCATCTGTCAGGGATGCTTTAGCTGCAATCCCTTGGAAGTCACTTCCAACTCTACAATTCTATGATTCTACGGATTCCCAAGTATAGCTTTGGGGGAGGACGGAGGCCTCAGGACTCAGGCAAGCCACCTCCAGGGTTCAGGGCAAAGTCCGCCTCACCTGAATTTTCAGGTCTTTCAACGTCTGGTTCGCCGACACCAGGAGGGCTTTCTCCCCGCGGACCTTCCTGTGCCGCGTGCTCCGGCGGATCCCCTGCTTTTGGTAAACTATGTAGTTTGGGTGTGACATTTTCTGCCGTTTCGTGTTGCTGTTGGCCTGGAAGCAGGAAGGCAGCTCATTGGACTCGACTGCCAGAGCGGCAGGTTTGTTTCTTGACTTAGCAAACAAAATCCCTACTCCCACCCCCCATGTTCTTATCTAAGAGGCTCTAATGAACTGCAGTACCAGACCTGGGGAACCTGTGTGTAGCTCTTGAGATTCTGTCCGACTTCCAAGTCCCATGAACCTTCAGCCAGCTGGAATTGGCCACACATTTTTAAGAACTGAAGAGCCTGGATCCCTGCAGCTGGATCCCGCCAAAGCGGACCCAGCTAGTCCAGCCTCCTGTTCTCAGTGTGGCCAACCAGGTGCCCATTATGGGAAGCCGGGAAGCAGGACCCAAGCACAAGACCCCTCTCCCCTCCCCAGGTTTCCAGCATCTAGTCTTCAGAAGCATTGCTGCTTCTGACTGCGGAGGCCACCCAAGTTGGTGGTCATCCCTGCCTCCTGTGGGAGAGAGTTCCGCAGTTTAAGCACATGCTTTTAAGTCTGGCCTCAAATCGTGTGCTTCGACCACTTGCTTTCAGCGGTTCCAGGGTGCAGAGATGAGGAGCGAGTTCACAATCCACAGAAGCCCAGGAGGAGGAGGAGAAACAAATGATCTTAAAACAAAAAAATGGTGACCAAGGACGTACCTGGTTAAAATCTGGATCCTGCTCCCCTTCCAGGCGGGCCTCCTCTCGCTCCTCCTCTGCCTCAGAGCTGCTCATGTTCAGCTCTGGGGCGGCATCCTTCATGACCTGGACATGACATCAGAAGCAAGGGGAAAACAAAGGAAAGCAAAACAGCACACCTGTGAGTCGCCTTTAGAAAAAAGGAAAAGGCACCCGAAGTCAGAGGTTGTCAGGAGTTCACCGCAGCCACAGAAGGCTAAAAAACATGAGAGTTGCGTCATAAGGCTGCTGGTAGATGCTGGTCTCTACCTCAAGATTGGGCAAGGAGAAATCTGTGTATATGTCTGAGTGTCTCTCTCTCTCTCTCTCTCTCTCTCTCTCTCTCTCTCTCTCTCTGTGTGTGTGTGTGTGTGTGTGTGTGTGAAATAGAGAGGATTTGACTAAGTGACGCGGGTTGTGCTGTGGTCTAAACCACAGAGCCTGGGGCTTGCCGATCAGAAGGTCGGCGGTTTGAATCCCCACGACGGGGTGAGCTCCCATTGCTCGGTCCCTGCTCCTGCCAACCTAGCAGTTTGAAAGCATGTCAAAGTGCAAGTAGATAAATAGGCACCGCTTGAGCGGGAAGGTAAACGGAGTTTCTGTGCGATGCTCTGGTTCACCAGAAGCGGCTTAGTCATGCTGGCCACTTGATACGGAAGCTGTACACTGGCTCCCTTGGCCTATAGAGCGAGATGAGCATGCAACCCCAGCGTCATCCGCGCCCGGGTCTAATGGTCAGGGGTACCTTTACCTTTTATGTATTTGACTATAAAATATGAAGCCTAATCAGCTTTGGGGACTTGCTTTGAGATAAGATCTTGCAACACCAAAGGCCCATAAGCGCACCTGATCTTCTAGCAATGGCCTGTTCACCCAAATTGACTGCTTTGCTATTCCCCTCCATTGCTTCCACTGTCGCTGTCTTTCAATTCTCTCCCCGCTCCCTAGGTGTTAAAAATACAGGACACAAATGGCATGGAAGCCTAGATCGGATCTTCCCTGCCAAGAGCGACCCTTGGCAAGAACCAGCCCGATTGCAGCCGCTCTGTTATGCTGGCCAAGGTGATGCTGTTCCCCGACACAAACAAACCCCTCTGCCCTTTTGCAACAGCAGCAGCTGCAGAGGAAGAAGATCCTGCATGCAGCCTCTCCAGAAACCTGCTCAACAGGATCTTGTGACCTTCCCACACTAGGACTTAATATTCTGCTGTGATCAGCTGGTTCCCAGCACCTTGGCGGAAACACCAGGACATATGTCAGAAGAGGGGAGAGTCATCATGTATTCCTGAGGTGGGTGGGCATCTTTCAGCAGCTCCCTGAAGTTCCCCCAGGACCATATAAAGCTGGGGAAGGGCTGAGCCTCAGTGTCCCGGGTTCAAACCCTGACAGCATCTCCCATTGAGGCTGGGAAAGACCCTGGAGAGTCATTGCTGCCAGTCAGTGTAGACAATGCTGACCTAGATGACCCCAACGATCTGGCTCAGCATAAGGAATAAGAAAATTTCCTATTCAAACCATCCCTTTACTCAGAACCATGAGGACTAGAAATCTGGCTTTGTTTACAAGAGGATTGCTTTGCATGCAGAAGGCCCCAGAGAAAACTCTCCCCACGTTCTTATAGCTTGAGACTCCATCTCCAACCAAGGAAGCACACAAGCTTGACAAACACCTTTCGTTTGCTTCCCCCTGCTCCCCTGCTCAGCTGTTCAGAGATATACTGCCATTGGCCATGGAGGTTCCATTGCAGCTCAACAGTCCCTCCCCAACATTTCACCTAAGAAGTTCCTGAAGTCCATATGCCAGTGGCCCCGCCAGGCTTGTGCTGTAACAGAGAACTCAATGAAGGCTGGGATATCCCAGTTGGTAGAGCATGAGACTCTTAATCTCAGGTTAACTGCTTCAAGCCCCACATTGGGCAAAAGATTCTTGCATTGCAGTGGGTTGGACTAGAGGATTATCGTGGTCCCTTCCAACTATGATTCTATGAAGGCCAGAGAAGGAAGGAGGGATTAGGCCAGAACTATGAAGCAGATGGCGCTGTGGGTTAAACCACAGAGCCTAGGACTTGCTGATCAGAAGGTCAGCAGTTCGAACCCCCGTGACGGGGTGAGCTCCCGGTGCTCGGTCTCTGCTCCTGCCAACCTAGCAGTTCGAAAGCACATCAAAGTGCAAGTAGATAAATAGGTACCACTCCGGCGGGAAAGTAAACAGCGTTTCCGTGTGCTGCTCTGGTTCGCCAGAAGCGGCTTAGTCATGCTGGCCACACGACCCGGAAGCTGTACGCCGGCTCCCTCGGCCAATAAAGCGAGATGAGCGCCGCAACCCCAGAGTCGGTCACGACTGGACCTAACGGTCAGGGGTCCCTTTACCTTTACCTTATGAAGCAGAGAGAGAGAGAGAGAGAGAGAGTGCACAAAGGAGAATACGCAGGGGTGGGGTGGACAGAGCCTCTCTACCTTTTTGTTGTCCACCACTTTCCGCACGTAGATGGTGGCCTGGGCATATTCCCTCAGGTCCCTCTGCTGCTGGCACAAGAGCCCTTCTCTGCATTCTGAGCACAGCTCTGGAAGGTTGGGGAGCAAAGAAAGGAAAAACGCCGATTAACTACCCAGCAGGGTCTGTTTCTACAAAGACCAAGCACTTTGGGCAATGTCACTAAACCAAGAACATCCACAAGCCTTTATTTACTTACACACACACACACACACACAAAAGTACAGATCTTTCAGAGGTAATCTTCATTTCTTCTTCATGTACAGTGGTACCTTGGGTTACATACGCGTCAGGTTACAGACGCTTCAGGTTACAGACTCCGCTAACCCAGAAATAGTACCTCGGGTTAAGAACTTTGCTTCAGGATGAGAATAGAAATCGTGCTCCGGTGGTGCCACGGCGGCAGCAGGAGGCCCCATTAGCTAAAGTGGTGCTTCAGGTTAAGAACAGTTTCAGGTTAAGAACGGACCTCCGGAACGAATTAAGTACTTAACCTCAGGTACCACTGTAATTCTTTTTACAGTGGTACCTCTGGATGCGAACAGGATCCGTTCCGGAGCCCTGTTCGCATCCTGAAGCGAACGTAACACGCGCATGACACCATTTTGAGTATTTGCGCATGCGCGAGCGCTGAAACCTGGAAGTAACACGCTCCGTTACTTCCGGGTTGTCACGGAGCGCAGCCCAAAAATGTTTTTCCTGAAGCGTATTCATCCCGAGGTATGACTGTATTTATTTCTTTTTTCTTTTGATAAAAGTAATAATCATAAATAAATAGGAATAAAAATGTGCACCCCACCCCAATCCATTCCATTGTAACTATCCAACTTCCCAAAATTTCAACACCTCTTGTGATGGTTTGACCCCTTCCCGTTTTAACAGTACCAATTCTACAAACACCTTCCATAATTTCTCCTGCGTATTCCCCATCTTACCTTAGCGGCACATGCTAATTTATCATTAATAGCTACATCCCACACCTCTTTATGCCATTATTCCATTTTATATTCTACTTGCCCCTTCCACTTCCTAGTTATCATAATTTTTGTAGCTGTCAATAAATTTGTGAGCAAGTCCTTCATAGCCTGCGAACCTTCCACTCCATTGTGAATTGATAATAACGCTACCTCATTATGGCTTACAACCCAGACCAGTACCAAAATCCTACAGCATACAGTATGTTCTGTATTGTATAAATTCATATTCATGTTATTATTATCCATTACCCATTTGATTCCTGTAATAAAGGAAGTAGAAAAACAACTAATAACGAAATAGCTGCAATAACAGGAAACCAGCATATTATAATATACCTGGTTCAAATCTGAAGAGGGTTTTGGGTACAAGCAGAAATCCCTTTATGACGTCTTGTCATCCTATATGTCATCGATTCTGAATTTGCTTTTAGTTATACTTTTTTGCATTTTAAGGTGTGTTTCGTATTGTTAGTCGCACCAAAAGATCAATGAAAAATCACTATAAAACATAAAATTCTAAAGCCACTAGAAATTTTACAAAAAAACCCTGCTTGAAATAGGAACCAGCCGCAAAAATATATATACTCTGGCTCTACGAAAAAGTCTTTGTTCCATCTCCAAAGCGCAGGGGTTGGGCAGGAGAAGCTGTCATCTCTGAAGCACAGCAGCTGCCTGAAATAATTTTTGGCCCAACGCTCACATAATGCAAGTTAATGGCCTTGTGCACAACCTCAGCATGGAACACAGCCCAGGCAGTCGGGCATGTCTGCAGGTCATCTAAAAATAAAAGTGGAATACCTGAGCTTGCAGCCACCTGCAGAAAAAGCGAATGCCAGAACCGAGTGGGAAGAGCAGAACGTAGTGTGGAGTTTGCACAAGCCAGTGATTTTTTTTAATGTTTATTTTTTGAGGTGGGGGAGACGGAGGAAACTTGCTTGCTTACTCACCAGGTTCGGTGATGAAGAGCGGTGCTTCGGGGCTGGCGTCCGCGGGCTGCCTCCTGATGACTCGAATGGCATAGTCCACCACGAACAGCTTTTGGATCTTCTCCCACTCGCTGGGCCATATCAGAGCTATACTGTGCAAAGAAGCAGAACATGCTGCCTTACTTGGAAAGGGGAGGGCGGCCTCCCTCTTCCCGCAACACGCCAGACCACATGCATCGAAAGCAGCAGGGAAGGGGCGACAAATGCCAAATTTATGATGGAAAGAGCGATGTTATCTACGAAGGAGATATATGGAAACCATCTGGACTTAGTGGAGGAACGGGAAATCCACACAGGATTATTATTTTGCTTATCGGCTTAAGGAGACTAACAGAAGAGATCGTAAAGGAAAAATAGAAATTATATGAACAAGATATGATGTGGAAACACCAAGATAAGACGGGATAGAATTATGAATTTTGTTTGGACTGATTGGGACTGATTTGGACATTAACGCAATAATAAGAAGATGATCTGAATCCCCCTTTGGATCTTGAAGTATGGGTTCCCCCAACAAAATTTAAAAATTTGGCTTTGTAATTTGGAATTTATGTGATGTGATTTAATTTGATGTGATTGGCCAGTTAATAAAAAATATTTTAAAAAAAAAGAAAAAAGAAAGCAGCAGGGAAGGGGATCCCAGTTAAAGAAGTGCTTTCGAAAAGCCTCAGAAAATACCACCCTGGTTATAATAATAATAACAATAATTTTATTATTTATACCCCGCCCATCTGGCTGGGTTTCCCCAACCACTCTGGGCGGCTTCCAAAAAACATTAAAATACTGTGATACATCAAACATTAAAAGCTTCCCTAAAAAGGGCTGCCTTCAGATGTCTTCTAAAAGTCTGGTAGTTTTTGTTCTCTTTGACATCTGGTGGGAGGGCGTTCCACAGGGAGGGCGCCACCACCGAGAAGGCCCTCTACCTGGTTCCCTGTAACTTGGCTTCTCGCAGTGAGGGAACCGCCAGAAGGCCATCGGTGCTGGACCTCAGTGTCCGGGTAGAACGATGGGGGTGGAGACACTCCTTCAGATATACTGGACCGAGGCCGTTTAGGGCTTTAAAGGTCAGCGCCAACACTTTGAATTGTGCTCGGAAGCGTACTGGGAGCCAATGTAGGTCTTTCAAGACCGGTGTTATATGGTCTCGGCGGCCACTCCCAGTCACCAGTCTGGCTGCCGCGTTCTGGATTAGTTGTAGTTTACAGGTCACCTGGTTGGTTGGTTGAATGAATGAATGCAGGTTGCTTGCCCACGTGAGCCTTCATTCCAGAGGTGGCTGCCTGCTATTTATTCAGAATCTTGAGGACTAGAAACTTGCTTTGTTTTTAAGATCGGCAGCAGAGCACCTGCCTCACAGGTCCCACGTTCTATTCCACGCAGCATCTGCATGTAGGGGCTGGGGGACGAAAGGCCCTGCCTCAGACCCTGAATAACCCTGCCTGCCAGTGCAGACAATACTGAGCTAGACAAGCCAAGGGATCTGACTCAGTAGAGACGGCAGCTCCCTGACTTCCTACACTGGGCAGCTGCACGCTGAACTGCAACCCATGCAAATCCTCCTCACTGCCCCTTACCCCCCCCAAAAAAAAATACCTGAAAAAGATGCAACTACTGAACGGAAGCAACTCACAGTTTAGAATCGTCTTTGGTCATGGAGGCAAACGTGAACATCAGGCCGCCATGTGGACACAGAAGATCCCGGTTCCCGACCGAGGAGACGGGGCTGCAACGTGTAGGCCGCCTGGTTGAAGGTCAGAAGAAGAGGCAGAGATGGCAGGCATTGCATAGCAAAAGCCATTCTGACAAGCAAGAAAGTAGGGTTGCTACTTTCAATTTATTTTAACCAGACCAGAAAGAGGGAGAACGTGTCAGGTGGAAACAGAGTAGCCTTCCAGCTCTAATAAAAGGGGAAGGGTCTCTAAGCTCAGTGACAGAGCCCCTGTTTGCATGCAGAAGGCCCCTGTTTTCAAGGACTAGCAAGGGAGATCTGGGGCTATGAAACAGAAGCTGTTTCACCCACTAGTCATAATGGCACCTGGCTGGGCATGTGGGCCTTTGGTCTGGCCCAGCAGCCAGACTCGCTCTCCCTTTGCCTTCTCACCTCACGAATTTCCTCCATTCTTCCACGAAGAACTTTGAGACGACGTACAGCTCGTCCACCTCCTGAAAGACAGTTTGCCAACTTTTGTGAAATTCAGACTTTCAGAGAGTTCCTTGTTCCCCTGCAGAACGTTATGTGGAGGGCATGAAAAGAGGAAGACTTCAAGGGCGGCTTCCAATATGCTTCCCCTGCCGATTTAAAGTTCTGCCCCCAAAACCATTGGTTAAAAGTTGCTGCCCAGAGGAAAGTTTTCAGAAAAAGCCAAGCAGCATTCATCAGGCTTCCTGAGAAGGCTGTAAACAATCACTTGTAACCACGACCTGTAGTTTGGTTTTGTGGGTTTACTTAGGGAGGCTGAATGCATGCAGGCAGTGATACCGCTCCTGGGCGTTCAATTAGACTAGTCTTACCTGCCCTGGAACCCTCCAAGAGTTCTCAGCTACAACTTCCATCAACCCAGCCAGGGCTGATAGGAGTTGCAGCCCAAAATATATTAGGGACAAGCTCCTTACCCTAGGGCCTTCCTTTGCCCAGAGGACAGCGTGTTCAAGGACAGTCACAAACTGTGGTTTAATGATCTTCACCACAGGCACTACTGCCCAGAGGCAGAAATGGAGAAGTGGTTTGGAGGCTGCTGACTGGATCTCTACAATGCGGCTGAGAAGCAGCTCTCAGGAAAAAACCCTTCGGCGCCAGAGAGAGAGGTGGCACCCCTGACTGATATACACGCATCCCCCATGGGGGGTACGTTCCTGGACTCTGCACACAGAATTTATTTCATGGTGGCGCACATAAATGCAGTTGCGCACGAGTGGATGCACATAACTGGGGCATGCCTGTATATTATACAGTGGTACCTCGGGTTACATACGCTTCAGGTTACATACGCTTCAGGTTACAGACTCTGCTAACCCAGAAATAGTGCTTCAGGTTAAGAACAGAAATCGTGCTCCAGCGGCACGGCAGCAGCAGGAGGCCCCATTAGCTAAAGTGGTGCTTCAGGTTAAGAATAGTTTCAGGTTAAGAACGGACCTCCAGAAGGAATTAAGTACTTAACCTGAGGTACCACTGTATGTAGTTTTTAAGTCAATTTAGGTGGTTTTTATTTGGTTCCAAACTGCATTGTTTCGCGTCATCTGCAAGCCACCCTAGGAACTTTTGAGTGAACGGCAAATTATAAACCTAAATAATGTCGTATTGTTATGGGTTGTATTCAACTAAGCCCTACTCACAGTAGACCCCCTGAAGTTAATGAACATGAGCCATGCCCATTAAACCAGATATATTTGTAAAAATATTTGCAAACCACTGCGTCTAACTGTGTGGGGGTGGTGGTTTACAGCACTAAAAAGCATAAAACCATACAATAAAAAGCCATGTTAAGAAACAGAACTCAGTTAACCATTGTGGATGACTTCTTAATTGCCTGCATTGGCCTGGCAGGATAGAAGTGGTTTCAGCAGATGTTTAAAAGTGGACACAGAAGGCAGAAGGCACCCGCTGGATCTCTAGAGGCAGAGAGTTCCACAGGACTGGGCTGATGTGTCTGCTCTGAGTAGCAACAGAAACAACCCATCATCTACCAGTCGCCATCGTGAAAGCACTTAAGAGGTTTTTGATGATTAAGCAGTCTACATACAATATATGTATGTGTGTACATACATATATTGACAAGAAGGCGACCATAAGCAACCTCTGCCCCTGCAACTATATGCACTCATTCTGAGACAAACAAGCACCCCACCCTGCTACCATGAACTCCTGGTCTTCCTACCTCTGGCCAGCTGCTAAGGCAAGGCCGGTTTTTGTCCTGGAAGAGGTTTGGGAGAGATGCCTTCTGCTCGCCAGCCATCATTTTGTGGAGGGCCTCATTCTCTTCCCCTTCCCGTTCCAGAATCTGCAGAAAAACACACACGGGACTCACTCCCCATCCTGATCGAAAGAAACTGGGGGTGGGGGAGCTATGTTTTTGCTTTACAGCATTGATTCCCAAACTTTTTATTGGGGGGGGCGGGGTGTCCCTGGTTCCATAAACTCATCCCCAGTGCTGCCTCATTACTCAGAACAGCGGTTGGCACGACCGGCGAAGGAACCATTAATTGCACATTCATTCAAAATCCAGCTAAAACTATTTCGTTTAAGGAAATCAACAAAACTGATGGACTTGCTCCAGAGATACCAGTCCGATAGTCATATCCATAGCCAACGTATCCCTGCTGCGCCCTTGCCTCTTACCGGCCCCCTAGAAAATCCCAGCACCCCCAAAGTGGTGGTATCACCCACTTTGGGAGGCGCGGCTTGAAGTCAAGGGTTGTGGCAACGGTGCCTGCGATTCTTTGGCTGCACGGACTGTGCGGTGGGGAGCAGCCTCAGGAAATATTGAGCTAGGTTGAATCAACTCCGTAGTTTCTTATGCTCCCATCTAAATCAGCCCTTGCTTTATTTCTAAGCACTATAGCTCAGTGGCAGAGGACCTGCAGAAGGCCTGAGGTTCAGTCCCTGGCATCTCCAGGGACAAAAGCCCTGGATACTGCCAGTCAGTGTTGGCAATACTGAGGTAGATGAACCAATGAGTCTGCTTAGGGTTGCTTCCTACATAGCACAAACAGACCCAGAACTGTCCTGCAGGCATTGGGCAAACCTCCCCTGCCCCCTCTACGGCTCATTTGCCTGCAAAATTTCCTAGTGTTTGGGTTTCTGGGGCATTCTTAGACACAGAGCACACTCCGCCTTAGGCAGGGAAAATGCAACCCAGACACCTTATAGAATCACAGAATTGAAGAGTTGGCAGGGACCCCCCGGGGTCATCTAGTCCAACCCTCTGCAATGCAGGAATCTCAACTAAAGCATCCATGACAGGTGGCCGTCCAGCCTCTCCTTAAAAACCTCCAATGAAGAGGAATCCGCCACCTTGCACTGAGAACAGGAGTCTTTGCTGTTTGGGAACTCAGGGGCATTCCGGAAGTAGCGCTGCAGCTTCTCCCAGGCTTCTCCGGAGACCACCCTCCTCTCGTTCTCTGATATGCACAGGTTGCCTGCGGGAGGGGAGAAAACCGCCAGAGAAATGCAGTTGACTCAAGCAAAAAGAGGCACATCTCAGTTCGAGGGCCCCCCCTTTAAAACTCCCCTGGGTTAGCCACCAAACAGGAGTCCGAAGGAGCCAAACGGTCCCCAATGGACGTTGCTTTTTAATATGGAACAATTGTGAGGTTCCCTTTTGAGCAGCTTTCGGGTGCATGCTTCCTAGCTCACAGAGCTGGCAGGAATCCCGGGGCAGGTGGGTGAGAACACTTCAGGTCCAGGATGAGACGGTTAAATCAGCTATGATTAAATGGGCACAAGACATTGGTCATGACATTATGTTTGCTGACTGGGAACAGTTATGGACCACTGGTATAAAGTTTACGGCATGTAATGCCTTAAGAGAGAATATTATGAAAATGATTTATAGGTGGTACATGACCCCAGTCAAGCTTGCAAAAATTTATCATTTGCCCAATAATAAATGCTGGAAATGTAATGAAACTGAAGGTACTTTCTACCACCTTTGGTGGACGTGCCCAAGGATCAAGGTCTTCTGGGAAATGATCTATAATGAAATTAAGAAGGTTCTTAAGTGTACCTTTCATAAGAAACCAGAAGCCTTTCTCCTGGGCATGGTAGGCCAATTGGTGTCAAGGAAAGATAGGATGTTTTTTATGTATGCTACAACAGCAGCAAGAGTTCTTTTAGCAAAGTATTGGAAGACACAAGAACTACCCACGCTGGAAGAGTGGCAGACGAAGGTGATAGACTATATGGGATTGGCTGAGATGACTGGCAGAATCCGTGACCAAGGAAAAGAGACGGTGGAAGAAGATTGGAAGAAATTTAAAGTTTATCTTAAGAACTGTTGTAAAATTAATGAGTGCTAAAATGTCATGGGTAATGTAAAACAGAATTGCAGCGATAAATGATTGGGTAAGAGTAAAAGGATTAAAGAAAGTGAATCATGAGTAATTGAAATTAGGGGTTGCTGAAAAAGTTTAAAACAGGGATGCAGAAAAGGGAGGTATGGGGAAGTCGTTGAAATAAGGCTTAAGAAAAAGAGGTTATGAAATTATACGTGTTTATATGTTTGTTTGTCTATGTATTGTTAGTTGTAAAGTGTTTTAATTTATGTTGGAAAATCAATAAAAATTTATATAAAAAAAAAAGAGAACACTTCAGGTCCAAATTGGTCCATTAAAAGACCAAGCACCGCGGAGACCAGTTTTCAAAGCATTAACCCTTCCCCACACATGATTTTTGACAAGCCCCCCAAGGAGGAGGAATTAGTTGCCGGAGAGCAGTGGGGCAGGAGAGGAACCCAGAGAAGCTGCTGTCAATCAGTGTAGACCAGTGTTTCCCAACTCGTGTCTCCAGCTGTTTCCGGACTACAATTCCCATCATCCCTGATAGCTAGGGATGAGGGGAGTTGCAGTCCAAAAACAGCTGGAGACCCAAGTTTGGGGAACACTGGCGTAGACAAAAACAGACAGCTTGTTTTGCTCCTTTAAAAACCAGTCCTTTCTCAGTACCACGAGGGACTGTAATCTTCCTTTGGAAAGCTTTCCTGCCTGAAACCCATGAGAAGCTGCTGCCGGTTTGTGTAGACAACACTCGGCTAAGATGGGCCAACGGTCTGATTCAGTATAAGCCTGCTCCTTGTGGTTTTTAAGGGGAAGTAGCGCCAAAGCAGAAAGCCAGGGCCATTTAACCAAGTTGGTATTTAGGGTGCGGGGACTTCCTGTCTGCTTGCAAAGGGAAATGGTGACATGGTGCGTGTTGTCCGCTTAAGAGACGACTGTTACCGGGATTTCTGGGCGATTGGAGGTGAGTGCCAGGGTTAGGCACCCCTCCAAAAAAACCTCACGGATAGTGAGGTGTCGAGGGGACCAGCTGGGCCAATGGCCTGGTTCAGTATAAGGCTGCTCCTTGTGGTTTTTAAGGGAAAGTAGCGCCAAAAGCAGAAAGCCGGGGCCATCTAACAAAGTTGGTATTTAGGAAATTCAAGACAGATGAAAGGAAGGCCTTTTCACACACTAAGTAAGTTCACTATGGAACTCACTGCAGCAAGATGCCGCAATGGCCACCAACTTGAATGGCTTATAAATCAGAAGATCAGGCAAATTTGTGGATAGGGTTATCAATGGATGCCAGCCACAATGGCTATGCTCTGCCCTCCACAGCCAGAGGCATCAATGCTTCTGAATGCCAGCTCCTGGAAAACACACAAGAGAGTTGCTCTTGTGGCTCAGGGGTCCTGCTTGTGAGCTTCCCAGAATGGGCATTTGGTTGGCCACTGCGTGAGAACAGGATGCTGGACTAGATGGGACCCTTAAGGCCTGATCCAGCCTATTCCTAGGGATCCCTTCCCACCCTGCTCTTATTCTAACCAGAAAACACATCAGCATCCGAGGCTCACAGAGGAGGGAACCACCACATGAAGCCACTGGATGCAAGCCAAGACTAGCCTCCCCCTCTTCCTGCCCCCCAGGACTGAGGGCTCCTTGCAGAGCACACCTATTCCTGCCTCCGTTGCAGAGCAGAGAGCCTGCAAAAAAAAAAAAAGGCCCATTGCACATTAATAATTTGCTATGTGCTTGGTAAGGAGCCGCATCATCTCAAGAAGGCCTTCCACTTTCCAGCACAGCTCCTTTCTGTGCAGTCTCTAAGGTTACAGGGCAATTAGGGAGACGTAGCTGGCAATTAAGGCGGAGGAGGAGAATACGCTTTTGTTTTACCTCCTGCTCCAGGGGCGACCCAAGCATCAGGAAATGGGTGTGCGCCAAACGCAGGGGCCAACGCAGTCGCTGAGCCTGCAATTGCTTGAGATCTGGGAGAGGAGCACACTAAGGGCTTCCTTAGGCTTCGCTAATTGCCAGAAGCAATGGCATATGCGGAGGCGGGCACATGCGCCTTGACTTCTTAAGCAAATTACCTTTCTGAAGGGCATCCTCCAAAACAAACACTCGCACTGAGATTATGTCTTGTTCAACGCAACCCAGCTATAAAAGCAGTAAGGGAGTAGGAGGCATTTGTATGTGAGATTCTCTCATTTTACAGCCACAGAAAATGGCCCGGGGCCTACACGAACATCCCTGGCTGCTAGCATCCTTGGGGATGCTCTCAAAAGAACATGAGCCTTCTGGATCCGGCCAGTGGCCCATCTAGTCCAGCATCCTGTTCCTGCAGTGGCCAATCAGATGCCTGTGGGGAAACTAGCACACAAGACTGGAGCACAATAGCACTCTCCTGGGATACAGGAGCATTGCTGCCATCAACTGAGGTAGCAGAGACGAGCCATCGTGGCCTTGAATCTGTCTAATCTGATCTGGGTGTTATCAGTAAAATCCAGGATTCTGCATTCCTGGTGTCAGGGGGATGGGGCAGCCCAGGATGCGAACTGGAAGTCCTCTCACTCCTTTCTGAACACTAAGAATCGGGTCACTCCCCACCCTGCTGGAACACATGGGTATTTTAGGGAGGCGGGTTTCACCCTTATAGGAAAGCCCTGGAGATTTCCTACCCCACTGGAAACTGTTGTTGTATTGGACTAAGTAGGATGTAGCGGTTCAAGCAGTGGGGCTAGAAATAGGGAAGGGCCTAGGTTTAAATTTGCACTTAGCCGTAGGAAAGCTCATTGTGTTTCCTTGGAGCAGTCTCTTTCTTTCAGCCGGACCTGCCTTGCAAGGCTGTGGTGATGAGAACATTGCAAAGAGGTGGGTGGAGAACTACACATGCCACCCAAAGCTTATCTGAGGAAAGGTAGGGAATAAATACAGTACATAGTGGGGCATATATGTTAAGATGAGTTTGCTGAAATTTCAGCAGCTGGCACTTGCTTTGCATTTTTTATTTTAGAAGTGGGTTTTTTTAATTGCATTTTCATGCTTTCCACTGCTCTGCGCTCCCATCAGACTAAGGGCAGTACAGAAACGGAATCAATCATTCAAACAGACATTTGAGAAGCAGCCCCAGCCCTCACCATGGGGGCAGATGATGTCCTCGTTGAACTTCAGGTCCTCTTCCTCCCGCTTCTCGGCGATGGATTCATCTGGAAAGCAAGGAGAGGATGCCACAGAGTGAGAACACGGAAAAAAATCAGGCCTCTTCTGCAATGACTCCCTTTGAAGAATGCTCTTCCTAGAGAGGTTCGTCTGCTGCCTTCATTACAAATCTTTAGTTTCCAGATGGAAACATCCCTCTTCAAATATGCCTTTGGGCTGTTAAGCAATCTAAGGCCTTTTATTGGGGGCGTTACTGTAGTTTTTTATTATTCTTACGCATTTTATGTTTTTATGTTGTAAATTGCCCTGTGATCTTTGGATGAAAGGCAATATATAAATTTAATTAACCACAACAGCACACCACAGCAGATGCTGAGGTTTTCATTACTGTGTGCTCCCAATGGCCTCCTCAGCTGAAAGGAATGGATTCAGGCGACCAGGGCTTGCTTCCTGGTGTTTAGAGACCTTTGCCACACAACTCCTGAGACACAGGTGGCCACTCAACTGGTCTTGTCTCTGAACTGTCTCTACTCCAGCTGGTCATTGTAAGGACCGCCATTTTGGTGCCTCTGGCTCACGCATTTCCCCTTTTCCCTCTCTGTCCCTTTCTCCTTTTGTGCCATGTCTTTTAGAATGTACTTGTGATGCTGAGGGCCAACTTCTTTGTTATCAGTCTTGTGAAAGAGGTGAAGAGATTTGATATCCACAGTGAGTCACGCATTAGGGGACCGATCAAGGAACTGACTTTACAATCCCATTTAGGCCATGCATAAGAACTGTAGTTTGTTTTTGTTTCTTTCCATAAAATTTTATTGAAACCTTTTCATTGTAAACAACCAAACTAATCTGAATAAAAATTAAAAAGAGGAGGGAGGGAGGGAGGGAGGAAAGGAAGGAAGGAAGGAAGGAAGGAAGGAAGGAAGGAAGGAAGGAAAAAAGTATATACAATGTCCTCTCTCAAAGTTAGTTTTTTTTTTATTAAGGCTGATCTAAATGAAAACAAAAAGAGAAAAATAAAGCAAAGTCCTTTCTCAAAGGCTGATCTTAACTCTTGTGTCACACAGAAAGGGGGGAGCACTAAGTAAAACTAATTGCTGGACAACAGTGCTTAGAGCAGGGGTAGGCAACCTAAGGCCCATGGGCCGGATGCGGCCCAATCGCCTTCTCAATCCGGCCCAAGGAGGGTCCAGGAATCTGCGCGTTTTTACATGAGTAGAATGTGTCCTTTTCTTTAAAATGCATCTCTGGGTTATTTGTGGAGCCTGCCTAGTGTTTTTACATGAGTATAATGCGTGCTTCTATTTAAAATGCATCTCTGGGTTGTCTGTGGGGCATAGGAATTTGTTCTTTTTTTCTCTCTTCAAAATATAGTCCGGCCCCCCACATGGTCTGGGGGACGGTAGACCGGCCCAAAGCTGAAAAAGGTTGCTGACCCCTGGGCTTAGTGTGTTGGGACTATGACCTGGGGAGAGACCACACTTAAATCCCTAACTTGGCCATGGAACTCACTGGGCGGGACTTTGAGCCATTTGCTGCCACTCAGCCTAACTTACCACCCAGGGCTGCTGGGAGGATGAAATGAGGGCGGTGTGGGGAGAACCATGCATGGCACCTGGAAGCTCCTCACAGAAAAGGGTGGGATATAAATGCAATAAAATAAATACCGGGGGGCTACAGCTTACGCTGGGGTTTCGTTCCAGGGATCTGTGCTCAAAGGCAAAATTAGGCCAAGTCAGAATGAGCCCTGGAACCACCCCTGCGGCCTCAGATCTTGCAAGATTTCTTAACCGTTCTGCAAGATATTGCCGGAACATAACGCAGGGCCTTGTGTGATTGTCCAAGAGCCCTGTAAAGCAGGGCAAAGGGCTTTAAAAGCTGCTTCTGCAAAGGAAAATCCTTTGGATGGCTCCACAAGATCTTGCAAGAGGCTCCAGAGCCCAGTAAGCAAGGGTCTCCACTATTTACTTCCTTACTTACTTACAATCTGCCTAAAGTTGCAATCAAATAAGAAGAGTATGTGTAACTTGTGGGCCTAGTGTAAATAATAATTCATAGAATCACAGAATTGGAAAAGACCACGAGGATCATCTAAGTCCAACTCTCTGCAGCGCAGGAATCTTCCATCCAAAATGGGGCTTGAACCCGTGACCCTGTGATTAAGGGTTTCATGCTCTACCAATAATAATAATGATTCGTCCTTGAGGGGTTTCACGTTCCAGATTTCACCAGCTCAAGAGTACAGGATCAACTGTGGAACCCCTCGTGCGCTGAGGCCCTTCGGGCAAATCCTTTCCTTGGGATTTAACAGCATCCGAGTCCAGCCATCATCCCTTTGCGATGGGAAGGCAGGCAGGACTTTGCCCGGATGCTAGGCAGGGAGGCTGCAAAGACGCGTGTGTCCGTAAAAGGGTGAGTGGGGAGGCAGAGGCAGGAGGATACCTTTGCTTTTGGCATCACCGTTCATCCTGCCGTTGCTCTGATCGGCATCCTCGTCTGGGTCATCCAGCTGCTCCAGGGCCAGCTGGCGCCAACTCCGCAATGACGATTTCCCAACCCAAAACCCGTCATTCCTGAAAGGAGACAAAGAGGCAACACACTGTGAAGATCTTTTTCTTTAATACAAACTTCGTTGAAATTTTTTTAAACAATTACCAAGCACAAAGCGTTCAAGCACGTATGCAGTCATCCATGTGACACCGAAACAGACTTGGGAAATCTTTTACATTACAGATTGAGCTCCCATCCACTGGGATAATTTCTCCATAGTGGCCATTGTGACTGAGACGGAAGGGAGTTTACTGTACTATTGTACAAAACCCCGCTATAAATCAAAGCCATACCGAGTCAAACTCATATTTCATTTTTATTCCACTTATCATAACTGGACTTTCTGGTTCTGTGGCTGTGTGTCTGGCATGGCAGCAATGGCTGGAATGTCAAACCACCACTGAGAAGGACTGGAGTTCAAATCTTGCACATGAAGAAATTATTACAGTGGTACCTCTGGTTGTGAACGGGATCTGTTCCGGAGGCCCGTTCGCAACATGAAAAGAGCGCAACCTGCAGCGGCACATCTGCACACGCGCGGGTTGCGATTCGCTGCTTCTGCTCATGCGGCGAAACCCGGAAGTAACCCTTTCCAGTACTTCCGGGTCGCCGCGGGACATAACCTGAAAGAATGTACCAGTGGTACCTCGGGTTACATACGCTTCAGGTTACAGACTCCGCTAACCCAGAAATAGTACCTCAGGGTAAGAACTTTGCTTCAGGATGAGAACAGAAATTGTGCTTCGGTGGCATGGCAGCAGCAGGAGGCCCCATTAGCTAAAGTGGTGCTTCAGGTTAAGAACAGTTTCAGGTTAAGAACGGACCTCCGGAACGAATTAAGTACTTAACCCGAGGTACCACTGTAACATGAAGCGGATGTAACATGAGGTATGACTGTAGTTGCTTCAGAGGTCTTGCAAAGACATTTAATTTCCCCCAGCTACATTTAAATATTAAACAGCCTAGAAATGCTTTTAAATAAAATGAATGCAGCTATTGATTTCAAAGCCACTTGCTCTCTTTACAAAAATGTATCCAGCAAAGTACGCCCCCCCCCCGGCCCACTCTCAGCCACACTCTGCACACTTGAAAAGGGGACTTGCTTACCCTTTGACGGTCACCTTCAGCAAGTTGGAGACAGTTTTGTAGTCCTCGTTCAGCTGGTTCTTCAGCCGCAGAACTCGGCACCTCTCCACCACACAGTCCCTGCAGAGTGCTTTGACTGAGGAGGAAGAGACAAGCAAAAAGACCCCCATCATCTTCAGTACAATATCCCTTCCTGTGCATTCTGGACAAGGTGTCCTTCCATAGGGCAGGGCTTAGATCTAAAGCAGCTGAGACAATGATGCAGCTTTCCTCCACCCAAAGACCTGCTTCATCCAGCTTCCTTTCCCCTCTTTAGGCTGCCACCGGGGCATGTTTATCAGACACTTTAAACTTCCCTGATTTTAACAAGCAGTTAACCTTTCTCCTGCCTGTAGAACGGGAGACATAGGGACATAGGAAGCTGCCCTATACCAAGCCAGACCATTGCTCCATCTAGCTCAGTCCTGTCTACACTGACTGGCAGCAGTGGCTCTCTAGGACTTTTGGCAGAGTGTCTCTCCAAGCCCTACCTAGAGATGGGGATTGAACATGGGCCTTCTTCTTGCCCAGCAGATGCTACACCACTGAGCTACCAGTGCCCCTTCCACATCCCATGGAGGAGAACTCTGTTTATGACTACCCAAACTAAGGCTTTCAGTGTAGCAGCACCAGCACTTGGGAACATTGTAGGCAAGCACGTCTAGTGTCAATATTTTGACATTTGCTGCAAAGCTTGTATTGCCAAGTGCGGTTAGAGAGTTAGTCTGATTCTGCATGGGTCATTTTTTCCTGCTATCTCTGGGGCACCTCCAACTAAGTTTTACTCCAGGCAAACCTATCGAAATGAATGGACCTAACTTAGCTGTAGCCATTAATGTCAGTAGCTCTACGTAAAATAGGACTAACACTGGACAGAACTCTTTGAGATGCTTTAACACTCTTGCATGCAAATAAAAAAAAAACAAGTTGGCAGCTTATAAATGCTATTATAACTAAGTGGCAATTAAAGACACACACACCAGCCAGTTCCTGTCTGGAGGAGAGGGATGGCTAAGCGCTTTATGGAAAGGGGAAACCTCAGTCTGAGAGTGTCAGCTTCACTCTCAGCCTTTGCGAATCAGCTTCTCTTGGGTTTAACAGCTTTCACCTCGAGATTCAGCCCTGAGAACAGCAGCTGGCAGGAACGAACTTGGGAGGGGGAGAGGCATAATTGAGAGGAAGGTGAGTTTACCAGCCAGGGCAGGAAAGAGCTCTCCCAGCTGCAGAAAGGCATGGGACCAGAAGAGAATGTGGCATAGGCATTTGGAGGTTAACACATGTGCTGCAAAATAGATTTTGCTGGCACTCTGCCACTTGGAAGGCAGTATCAAGAGGAGGGGGACGCGGGTGGCGCTGTGGGTAAAAGCCTAAGCGCCTAGGACTTGCCGATCAAAAGGTCGGCGGTTCGAATCCCCGCGGCGGGGTGCGCTCCCGTCGCTCGGTCCCAGCGCCTGCCAACCTAGCAGTTCGAAAGCACCCCCGGGTGCAAGTAGATAAATAGGGACCGCTACTGGCGGGAAGGTAAACGGCGTTTCCGTGTGCTGCTCTGGTGCCGGTTCGCCAGAGCAGCTTTGTCACGCTGGCCACGTGACCCGGAAGTGTCTGCGGACAGCGCTGGCTCCCGGCCTCTAGAGTGAGATGAGCGCACAACCCTAGAGTCTGTCAAGACTGGCCCGTATGGGCAGGGGTACCTTTATCAAGAGGAGGAGGTTTCAAGGGTGTGTGGTTGTTGTTGTTGTTGTTGACCTGTCCATTCACCTCCTCTCTTTCCAAATAGTATGCACTTTTTATCACCTGCAATCACTTGGTTTAATTTGCCCTATTTAAACACTGTTGTTTTGCCCCAGCCACAGGATAGATTCCATAAGGAACAAGTGGCTCCCGCTGCTCACATCTCCTTTCCAGGAAACACTGTGCTCCTTGGCAGATGCCTGCTAAGCTAAGGAAATTGCAACAGCCGGTGGAGTGGTTCGAATGTGGGAATAGCAGGACCTTGGAGGAGAGGGTTCAAATCCCGCCCCTCAGCCATGAAACTTACTGGGTGAGCTCTGGGGCCAGTCACTGCCTCTCAGCCTAACCTACCTCACGTGGTGGAGATAAAATGCCACCTTGAGCTCCATGGACAAAATGGTGGGATATAAATTCAATAAACAAGCAAACAAACAAACAAAGGTTATGGAACTCTAGCAAGAGCATAAAAGCCCTGCTGGATGAAGCCAAGTCCAGTCCAGTCTCTTATTCTCAACCAGGTGCTCGTTATTGGAGACCTGCAAAGAGAAGAATTCTCCCCTCCTGCAGCTTCCAGTAACCGGCATTGAGATGGATTTACTGCCTCCAACCGTGAAGACAGAGCAAAGCGATCATGACTGGTAGCTCCTCTAACAAGGCAGGGTGGTCCAACCATCACAAGATGATGCGGGAGGCAAAGGTGGCGAGGAGCTAAGCCATGGGTAGGCAAACTAAGGCCCAAGGCTGGATCCGGCCCAATCACCTTTTAAATCCGGCCCGCGGAAGGTCCGGGAATCTGCGTGTTTTTACATGAGTAGAATGTGTCCTTTTATTCAAAATGCATCTCTGGGTTTATTTGTGGAGCTTGCCTGGTGTTTTAACATGAGTCGAACGTGTGCTTTTATTTCAAATGCATCTCTGGGTTATTTGTGGGGCATAGGAATTCGTTCATATTTTTTTTCAAAATATAGTCCAGCCCCCCACAAGGTCTGAGGGACTGCTGAAAAAGTTTGCTGACCCCTGAACTAAGCTCTCCTGGGACATGATCCCTTCTGGGGTTTGGCTTACCTGTCAGCCTGGGTCCTCCTCCATATCTCTTGTAGAAGTAGTCGGCGACATATTCAGAGACCCTTTTGACGGTGGGTATTTTGTCCGGGTGCAACTTTCCGTGAGAGCACAGGCAGGCCGTGTTATCGATGGGCTTGGGGGGAGTCGACTCATCCAGCCACTGCTGCAGCCATTCAAGAGACACGAAGTCATAGGGGCAGCCTGGAAGGAGGAGGAGGACAGGAGGGCTGGGGTGGGGCATCAGCGCCACAAGCCCTGTTTGCTTGGGCTCACCAAAAGTGTCTGCCTTGACCGGTGAAGCTTCACGATCATACATTCCACCCCCCTGGCCAGCAAAACTCAAAATCTAAACAATCTAATCTTCAACTTGGCAAGAAACAAACAAACTGGGTTGTATCCAAGTCTGCCCTACTCAGAGTAGACCCATTGAAATAATTTATAGTTGTGATTCCTGCATTGGAGGGGGTTGGACTAGATGACTCTTGGGGTCCCTTTCCAACTGTACAATTCTATGAGTCTATTAATTTATATCCCTCCCTCTCTCCCTAAGTAGTCTAGGGTGGAAAACAGATGTAGCATTTGAAACAAAAGCATAGCAAGAACTTTGAAAACAGAATGAAACAACATTAAAAACTATTACAGATAACATCTAAAATAAGTTAGTTTTTAAAAAACCCTAAAAGCAATTTGAAAGAGTTAAGAACATCCTTCCATCCAATGATCCTAGGGTTGCCTGGAATAGTATTATGCAGCCACGGAACACACCTGGGTAAACAGGGATGTTTTAAAATTCCTCCTGGAAGGGAGTAATGATGGAGGCAGGCACACCTTGCTAGGGAGGGAGCTGCACAACTGGGGAGCCACCACTAAAAAGGCCATATTGTGGGTCAGCACCAACCAGGCAGCTCTGGAAATTAGTGGACCCAAGTTAGTCTTGTCAGTTAAATTTCTACGGGCCTCCTCTGCTTAACGCTAACACAGACTGTGAAAGTATAACACTTGTAAAATAGGACAACAACCTGAACTTCAGAAAATTAACTCCAGCACCCCACCCTCAGAAGGCACTCCAGCTATTTGGGGGGTAAAGCAAGAAAGGGGCTTAGGCCACTGAAAATGTAGCTGCATGGTGATGTGTTCTCTCTCTCTCTCTCTCTCTCTCTCTCTCTCTCACACACACACACACACACACACACACACACTCACTCCCAGAGCAAACAGAGGCTCCATCAGCCCAACCACATCCCAGCTGCTCACTTTCTCCCCTGCACTGAGCCAAAATGAGGACGCACAACCCTCAGCTCATGGATGCATGAAGGAGCAAGCCATGCGTGCGACTGCTCCCTTAATGTAAGGTAACTCCATGCAGGTGGAAAACTAGTGCAATTATAGTGAAGCTTTATAGTGAAGGTATTATAGTGAAGTGCAATTATAGTGAAGGAAACTAGTTCAATTATAGTGAGGAGTGCCAGACACACTCTTTCCAATATACTTGGTCCTGGTTTGTGTTTTTTTAAGAGTCATTTGTTAAAGGACACCAACACTACCCCAGCCTTGCCCACAGTGGAACAGTTCGTTCTGCCACATGTCATCATTTATCTCCTTTAATTTATAGCCTACCTTTCTCTCCCAGAAGCTCAAGGTTGCAATGCAGAGTTCTCCCCCTCTCCATTTTCTCCCCACAACAACCCCGCAAGGTAGGGCTGGGCTGAGAGGCACCCAGTGAGCTTCATGGCTGAAGGGGGCAGGGATTTGAACCCTGGTCTCTCCCAGGTCCTACTCTGACACTCTAACCACTACACCACACTGGCTCTCAATAAAGTAAAGTAAAATTATCTGAAGACCTGTGGCATGCGCACGAAAGCTTATACCCAGAACAAACTTAGTTGGTCTCTAAGGTGCTACTGGACAATTACTTTTTTTATTTTATTTATTATGACTGAGTCAGACCAACACCTGAATCTAAAATTATTTTGTTATTTATTTGCCCTTCCTGATAAAGCAGCTCAGAGCAGCAAACACTTCAGTAAACAGAGCAGTGGCCATGTTTCTTAATATTTTAAGTCACTGCAGATCGTAAAACACCCTAGGTTGACAGAAGAACAGGTAGACAAATATCTTGGGGCCCAGCAACAGTTTAGTTGTACTGTACAGAACATTAGACTATCCGGAAAAACCAAAAAGGAAACTTGGCTAGTACCCAATGTCCATGCAACACGTTGTTCCAATATTTCCTCTTGGGATTTAAGACTAAGGCGGCTGGCCAACTGCTTCTAAGTGTTGCCAGCAATGATTATCTTTACCAAGAGATGCAGAAATGACTTTAATTTTCCAGGCCGGAACTAGACGCCACAGGATTTGATAAAAGTAATATAAATATTGCTAATTAGGAAGGCTTCATTAGAGATCCAAACAATGGGAGCGGGGGGAATGCAAGGCAAATTTTAAATGCTTTCACATGTTTAGATGTTTTTAGACATGCCCGAGAGAGAGAGAGAGCACAGCTGATGTGAATTTGGGAAGATAATTCTTGCAAAGCTTCCTCTGATATCTGCTTGCACTGTGTGGGTGCGGGGCAGGGATGGAAGGCACTTTGATGGAGCCTCAGGAGGCTTACTCGTCACCCCACCCTCCAAACCTCACCTACAACAGTCTTATCCTTAACATGCAATACTGCAAATATTTATTTTTTTAAAAGACAAATGGAAGATCTTACAGACCAGCTTTGGCAGGCAACTTCTGGTAGAGCTCCTTCACCTCCTCGTGCTTGATCTTGCCCCTGGCCACGCTCTGCTTGCGCATCTCGGCCATCTCCGTGCACCACTCCTCAAACTTGCTGTTGTCCCTCTCTACGAGCTCTTGCAAAAAAGCTGGCCAATTGGGGGGAGGGGGACAAGAAACAGAATTAGGACTGAGAACACAGCCCGGCCCTCATCCCCCACAAAAGAAAGAGGAAGCCCTTTGCTACACCCCTGAGAGTCATTCCCAAAGGCATCCCTTAACCCCAGGGGAAACATCTTGTTTCATCAAATTCATATGTTGCTCGATTGCAAAAGAAACCGAAAAAGCAGTTTAACAAAACAGATTTTTAAAAATCAAACTATAAATAAGGATTAACAACAGTAATTGCAGACTTTTGAACAAACGTTCATAGAACTATAGAATAAAAACAGATTAAAACCTGCACCAACTCTCTAAACATCTGGGTAGGCTTTCTCTTAACAGAGATGTTTTTTGCAGGTGCCAAAAACAGTACAGTGAAGGCAGCTCTCCGATATCAATAGGCAGGGAGTTCCAGAGTGCAGGTGCTCCCACACTAAAATATTGAGTTCTTATAAACGCAGAACAGATATTACGTTGCACCTGCAGTAGTGCCTGTTTTGCCGACCGAGGGAGTCAAGTGGGTGTATATGGGGTTGGAGACCCCCTCTTTGAGAGGAGACCCCCAAAATAAAAATATCAGAAGAGTCTGGCCGCAGCTGGAGCAAGCCAAAATGGACCCACCTCTTCCACCATCCTGGTGGCACGGTGGCCAACACAAAATTATTATTAATTATTATTATTTATTCATTTTATACACCGCCCTATACCTGGAGGCCTATGCCCTATGCCCTTATGGGACCCATGTGCAACAGTACGCTCTCCACTTATGAGTCACAGCAAATGGCATTCAGAGGCAATTTGCCCCCAATAATAACGCCCCCCCCCCCGAGCCAATGTTTTCTTGAGAGTAATTTACAGGTTTCCACCAAAGGAGGATTAAGCTCATGTAAGGTTTCTGATGAAACCACCAAGCTGACCTGCCACCTCCTCAACCAATATAAAACATCTCTTGGGGGGAACAATGTGTAGAGGACATTTGCCATTACTTACAACAACATCCACTATATACAGACCCAAGAAATTGATTCATAACAGCCCTTTTCACACAAAGGAAACAAATCTAACCAGGGTGGTCAGTGTGAAATAGCTGCAGAGTGATACTGATGACTCTGTTACTTATAAGGTGGCTCTCTATGCCCTAACAGCTAGGAAGAAAGAACTGGATGGGCAAGTGATCAACTGAAATGGGGACTCAGATAAATTTATACAGTGGACGCTCGGGTTGCGAACATGATCCGTTCGGGAGGCACATTTGCAACCCGCAGTGTTCGCAACCTGCAGCACTGCGTCTGCGCACACGCGGGTTGCGATTCGGCGCTTCTGCGCATGCACCGAAACCCAGAAGTAACCCGTTCCGGTACTTCTGGGTTCGGCGCACTGCGCAACCCGAAAACGCACAACCTGAAGCGTCTGTAACCCGAGGTATGACTGTATAAAACACACCCGGCATTCCCCCTTTGACTCAGCAAGCTACCTATTTGGGGAAAGAAAACATCACCACCTGTGCCCAACATTTGCTGAGTGGACAGAAGGTGGCTTGCTTAGCTTAACATGTGCCCCACAACAGGTTTGCCTGCACACACGTACGCCAGGCAAATGCCACTGCCCGGGTGCACAGAGGGGGAAAGAATGGACAACACACAAGCACACAAAACTCCAACTCCAGCCTTACCTGGAATTTCAACACTCAGCGATTTCTCCCGGGTCTGCAGCCTGTACACCAACATGTAGGCGTTCCGAGAGCGGTAAACCCCCTTCCCGCATTTGAGCTTCCGAGTCTGAGATTTAGAAGGCTCTAGTGGGGAGAGAGAAGCCAAGCACAAGAGAAGCCCTGAGACATTTGCTCTCTCTCTCTCCTGTCACGGAAGCAGAACCTGGAACGCTCTTCCCCCTAGCTCTTCCCTCTCAACTCGCTGATCTGTGATGGGGCCTTTTCAGTGGTGGCTCCTGGGTTGCTGAGCATTCTGTCCTAGCAAGGCATTGCCCTGCATCTCACCCCATCCAGAGTGCTTCATCTGACAGGTTCAAGGCAGCTAACCTTTGGCCAGACCCTCCCACCCCATTTCTGCAGCTTTGCCAGAGTGCCAAATTTATTTGGGTGGATCCCCATGTACCCCCCCCCATTAACATGTTTACTTTTTAATGGATGCCCCATTCACATCACCTGCCAAGCACATGAGGAAGGAAGACAGCACAGAGCAAGGAGCCAAAACTGAAGGTGGTTACTTCCAAAGGGCCTCCTGAGAGCCAGCAATTTGGAGCTATCAGGTACACACCCCTTAGCACACACAAGCCTCACCAAACGTGGGTTGCGTAAACACGTTAATGGAGCCGTTTCTTCTGGGGATAATTATGCCAAGGCACCAGGCATACCCAGCTTTTGGCCCTTTGGATGTTGCTGAAACTACAACTCCCATCAGCCCGAGTCAGCACAGCTAGGAATGATGGGAGTTGTAATTCAGCAACATCCAAAGGGCCAAAGGAACCCCACAGTGTGTCAATCCAGGAGTGCTCACAGGACAGAGACAGGCAGTCTTCTCTATTCTGTGGCCCTCTAGATGGTGCTGAGCGACGATTCTCTCAATTCCCTGGCCTTGGGGAATCATTAAATTCGTCATCTAATACAAAATGCCTCTAGGCACCTTACACACACACCATCGGGACTAATTCAATAACATCCAAAGAAGATATAAGACAGAAACATAATCAGGATCTGGCAACTTCTGTTTCAGTGTATCTGAAGAAGTGTGCATGCACACGAAAGCTCATACCAAGAACTAACTTAGTTGGTCTTTAAGGTGCTACTGGAAGGAAAAATTTTGTTTTGTTTTGACTATGGCAGACCAACACGGCTACCTATCTGTAACCTCAGAGAGCAGTTATGCTGAAACCACATTAATAATGGCAAAAGGCAGGCTTTACTAGGGAGAGAATTCCAAAGACCAAAAGAGGGGCCCGTAACCAAAAAGGCCCTGTCGCTTGCTGACACCCTGCAAACCATTCTCGGGGAAGTGCCTAAGGCAATGAACGCAGGACCCAGGCAAATGCAAGCCAGGACACAGACATCAAAGCCCTGCGCTTTATGGACTGAATCTGGAATTTGGTGAACTGAAAGCATAGAGGCAGTCAGGGCAACTGCACCAGATTTGGACACTTGGAGGGACAGAAGGTGTCTCCCCCACCATGGCTGCTCCAAATGGTCTTACCTAGGTCTTCTTCTGCCCCCAGCTGCAGCTTCTTGCCCTCCATCTTCTCTATCTCTTCATCGTTGAACCGGTACCACTCTCCCGTCTGAGGGTCCTTCACGTGGGCAATGTAGTGGCCGGAGTACGCACTCACGCCACGGTGGATGAGGACTGCACTCAGCTCATAGACAAAGATGCTGGCTGGAAGGAGGGTCACAGAATCAGAGAACTGTAGCGTTGGAAGGGACCCGAGGGTCATCTAGTCCAATCCCTGCAATGCATAGGGATGGCAGAGAGAATAGCCCCTGCAGCGTTTATGGCGTCACCCGCTTCGTCATTGTAATCTTCAGGGAGGCAGAGATCGGCCAGCCCCTTGGGCCATAGTTGGTGTACATTGGGATTGGCAGGTTAATAATAATAATAATAATAATAATTTATTATTTATACCCCGCCCATCTGGCTGAGTTTCCCCAGCCACTCTGGGCGGCTCCCAATCAAGTGTTAAAAACAATACAGGGTTAAATATTAAAAACTTCCCTGAACAGGGCTGCCTTCAGATGTCTTTTGAAGATAGACATCTTATTTCCTTCACATCTGAAGGGAGGGTGTTCCACAGGGTGGGCGCCACTACCGAGAAGGCCCTCTGCCTGGTTCCCTGTAACCTCAGTTCTTGCAATGAGGGAACCGCCAGAAGGCCCTCGGCGCTGGACCTCGTGTCTGGGCTGAACGATGGGGGTGGAGACGCTCCTTCTGGTATGCAGGACCGAGGCCATTTAGAGCTTTAAAGGTCAGCACCAACACTTTGAATTGTGCTCGGATAGAAAGCAGGGAGCTCAGCAGCAGGGTGGTGCCAGAGTGACCTACTTTTGCTTCTGCCCTCCTCCTTTTTGAGTTCTAGATGAGTTTGTTTTTTTTTTTTATAATATATTTATTAAAGTTTTCAAATAAAGCATATATTAGATAAGCACTTATCATTGTCCATTTAACATCTCTCAATTGTTACATGGGACTCCCCCACACCTCCCGCATACACTTACATCATTATTAAATTAGTTTCAAACAAATTATCATTTAATTCATCTTAATTAATAATCTTAATTTGGTTTGACATATAATTCAACCTTAAATCTAATTTAATGGTAGACAATTGTCTGCACTGGCATCCAATTCAGCACTCAGCCAAATTACAATATTTTTGTAAATAAATCTTAAATTTCCTCCAGTCTTCTTCCATCCTTTCTTCTCCCTGGTCTCGAATTCTGCCGGTCATCTCGGCTAGTTGCATATAGTCCATCAGTTGCATCTGCCATTCTTCCACAGTGGGTAGCTCCTGAATTTTCCAATTCTTGGCAATTAATATTCTTGCTGCTGTTGTTGCGTACAAAAAGAATGTTCTGTCCTCTTTTAACACACTCTGGCCGACAATACCCAGGAGAAAGGCCTCTGATTTCTTAGTGAAGGTGTATTTAAACACCTTTTTTAATTCATTATATATCTTCTCCCAAAAGGCCTTCACTCTAGGGCAGGTCCACCAGAGGTGAAAAAATGTTCCTTCATTTTCCTTACATTTCCAACATTTGCTATCAGACGAATGGTATATTTTAGCCAGTTTAACAGGGGTCATGTACCATCTATACATCATTTTCATCACATTTTCCTTCAACGCATTACATGCAGTGAAGTTCAGCCCAGAGGTCCACAACCTTTCCCAATCTTCAAACATAATATTATACCCAATATCCTGCGCCCATTTTATCATTGTTGATTTTACCATTTCGTCATGTGTGTTCCATTTCAGCAGCAAGTTATACATTCTTGAAAGTACCTTAGTCTTAGGTTCTAACAGTTCAGTTTCTAACTTTGACTTTTCCACTTGGAATCCTAACTTTTTGTCATTTTTATACACTTCTTTAATCTGAGCATAGTGTAACCAGTCTCGCACTTTGTCTCTCATCTTTTCTAAACTCTGCAATTTCCAGTTGTCACCATCCTTTTCTATTATCTCCCAATATTTTGGCCAGTTGGCCTCCATATTGGCTCTTTTCCGAGCCTTAGCCTCCAGGGGTGACAGCCACCTCGGAGTTTTATTCTCCAGTAAGTCTTTATATTTTGTCCAGACATTAAAGACTGATTTTCTGACAATATGGTTCTTGAAGGCCTTATTTATCTTAGCTTTATCATACCATAAATATGCATGCCATCCAAACGCATTATTAAAACCTTCCAAATCCAAGACATCCGTATCTTCAAGAAGTAACCAATCTTTTAACCAGCAGAAAGCTGCAGCTTCATAATACAACTTTAAATCTGGCAGGGCAAAGCCCCCTCTTTCTTTCGCATCTGTTAATATTTTAAATTTGATTCTGGGCTTTTTGCCCTGCCAGACAAATTTAGAAATATCTTTCTGCCACTTCCGGAAGCACTCTGTCTTGTCTACAATCTGCAGTGTCTGAAACAAAAATAACATTTTTGGCAATACATTCATCTTGATGGCAGCTATTCGGCCTAACAAAGAAAGTTTTAGTCTTGACCAACTATCCAAGTCTCTCTTAATCTCTGACCAACATTTTTCATAATTATCTTTAAATAAACTCAGATTTTTTGCTGTTATGTTTACCCCTAGGTATTTAACTTTTTTAACCACATTTAGTTCTGTCTCTTTCTGAAGCTGTTCCAACTCAATATCTGTCACGTTTTTCCCCAAAACTTTAGTTTTTTGCTTATTTAACTTAAATCCTGCCACTCGACCAAAGTTTTGAATCAGTTGTAGTACTCTTTTCAAACTAGACTCCGGCTCCTGTAATGTCAGAACTAGGTCATCTGCAAAAGCTTTAAGTTTATATTGTTTCGCTCCGACCTGAATCCCTTCCACCAACCGGTCCCCCCTAATCATATTCAGGAGCACTTCCAGAACCGAAATAAACAGTAATGGGGAAATCGGGCAGCCTTGTCGTGTACCTTTTTCAATTTTAAACTCTTCTGTAACCACATTGTTAACTATCAGTTTAGCCTTTTGTTCTGAATATATTGCCTCAATCCCGTTCTCAAACCCCCGTCCCACTCCCATTTCTTTTAAATTCCCCTTCATAAATTTCCAAGAAATGTTGTCAAAGGCTTTCTCCGCGTCTATAAAAATTAAAACTGCTTTAGTGTTTATGTTTGTTTGTAAAAGTTCCAATATGTCTATGATGTTCCTTGTGTTAGTAAACATATGTCTGCCCGGGAGAAAGCCTGCCTGGTCTTTATGGATTATCTCACTTAAAACTTTCTTAAATCTTCGTGCCAAAACATCTGCAAATATTTTGTAATCCACATTTAAAAGGGAGATGGGACGGTAATTCTTGAGTTGTGTCTTTTCAGTTTCTGACTTTGGAATCAATGTGATAAATGCTTCTTTCCACGATTCAGGCGCCTTCTTCCCCTCCATTATTTCATTACTGACCTCCAACAAAGGTTGTATCAAATAATCCTTCAATGTCTTGTAGTAGTTAGAGGTCAGTCCATCTGGCCCTGGTGATTTGCCCTGTTTCAGACTCAGGATGGCCTGTTCAATCTCTTGTCGTGTTATTTTGCCATTTAGAATTGTTCTATTTTCTTCTGACAGCTTTGCTAATCCATTTCTCTCCAAAAATTGTGTAATCTCTATTTCATCTTGTGGCCCTTGAGTATATAACTTTTTAAAATACCTCTGGAAGCACTTTCTAATCTCTCCCGGGTTCTGAATGTTCCTTCCTTCAACCTCTAAGTTTGTTACTGTATTTAATCTTTGTCTCCTTTTCAACTGCCAAGCTAGCAGTTTCCCACATTTATTTGCCGATTCAAAAGTTTTTTGTTTCATTGTTTTAATCTTCCATTCTATTTCCTGATTTATCAGCTTGGAATATTGCGCCTGATAAAGTTTAATTTCTCTCAGAATCGGTTGGGACTTCGGGTTAGATCTTAACTTCTTCTCCAACTCTTTGATACTTTCCAGAATTTTATCTTTCTTTTCATTTTGCAGTCTTTTCTTTAAGGAATTCTGTTGAATCAAGAACCCTCTCATCACAGCTTTACTTGCATCCCAGATAGTTCTTTTTTCCACCGTAGTGTTCAAATTAATCTCAAAATAGTCCTTTAAGGTTTTTTGGGCCTTCTTTACAATTCTTTGATCTCTAAACAGGCCATCATTCATCTTCCATCTAAAGGAGCCGATTGGGATCAATGTCATATCCATTCTCAAGGCGTTATGGTCGGAGCATGTTTTGGGGCAGATTTCCACCTTCCTCACCTTAGGTGCCAGACTTCTAGTTATCCATATTTGGTCGATTCGTGTCCAAGTCAGTTGAGCTTCAGAAAAGAATGTTCCTTCTCTTCCCAGGGGGTTTCTAACTCTCCAGATGTCAACCCAGTCCATATTGTCAGTCATTTCAAAAAAGGTCTTAGGTAGTCTTCCCTCTTTAGTAATGTTCTGGTTCTGTGACTTATCCATATTTGTTGATACGACCCCGTTCATATCCCCCATCATGATGACGTTGTTGTAATCCAGATAATCCAGCATGATCTCGTGCAACTTCTTATAAAAATCCGATTTTCCTTCATTTGGAGCATAAATTCCTAATATCAAAATTTTTTCTCCTTGATACTGTATTTCTATTGCGAGGATTCTTCCACTTTCATCTTTAAAGAGAAATTTTGGTGAAAGGCTCTCTTTTGCATAGATCACTACACCTCTCTTTTTAACTGTATCCGATGATATAAATTCTTGACCAAGCCTTTTATTTATTAACACCTTTCTATGGAGCCTAATCACATGTGTTTCTTGTAAGCATATAATGTCCAATTGTTCCTTTTTTAGAATATGAAAAATTTTAGACCTTTTTTCGGGACTGTTACAGCCATTTATGTTCCAACTCAAAAGCTGCAGAGACATCCTGGATAGATCTGGTTATTCTTTCTGGGGTGGTACCTTGTTCTCCGGTCCTTGAGGATCCGAGGGGGCGGGCTCCCCTGGAAGTTCTGGCACTGGCAATCCAAGTCCTTTGTGGAGGTCTTCTCCGTGTGCTCCCAAAAACTTGTCTCTATCTTCCACTGTTTTGATTTTGATCTTTCTCCCTCTGTAGGTAAAGGATAATCCTTGTGGAAACTCCCACCTGAAGATAATTGCGTTGCTTCTCAACAGTCTTGCCAATTCCGTGTAGTTAGATCTAAGGTCCAGCAACTGCTTAGGAATGTCCTTGTAGATTTCAATTCTCTTGCCCAAAATGTCTAGTGACTTTTCGTAGTGCAGGCCCAAAATCTTGTCCCTTTCCTCCTTTGATCTCAGTGTTATCAAACAATCTCTGGGCTTCTCTGTCCTTCTGACTCTGCCAAGCCTGAAAGCAGATACAATTTTAAAGTCTTTTTCCTCTAACTTCCAAAACTTGGCAAATTCCTTAGTTAGAAATTCAATAAAATTATCTTCTTCCACCTCTGGTATTGACCGTATCCTCAAGTTGGTCTCCCTGTTTCGCAGTTCTGTCATCAAAAAGTAAATCTGATGTTCTCCAACTTGTTTGCTGAGTGGTCTTACTTCTTTCTCAAGTTCTTCCAATCTTTGACTAGTATCTTCAGCCAGTTTACGATTTTCACCTACAGCCTCCTTTAATTCTCCAATAGACTGGGCATTCTGTGCAACTTGTCCAGTCAGCTTATTCAAGCTTTCTGTGTTCTGTTCAATTTTAGCTGTATGCAAATCAGCCTTCTTGTCCAGAGCCTCCAGTTTCTCCAAAATTTTCTCCAAGACAGAGCTACTTGTCCCTGAAGCCATATCTCCCAGGTGCAGCTCCTCTGTCTCACCCTCCCCTGCCTGTATTAGGGAGGCCGCCTCTATGTCTGGAGGCAAAGTGGAAGGCAAGGCCGGCACAGAAGATCTACGCTGTGAGGCTGCAGATAAAGTTAGAGTTGTTTGTTTAGTCCTTCCTCTTCTCCTTGCGCCACTCATTCCAAAGTTATCTGTAATCCAAGGTCAATCCAAATTGTTCCCATGAGAAAGCAGAGTCCCAGATGCAATAGTCAAACAGAGGCCGGGAAAGGGAAAGTAAAACAAAGTCACTGCTGTAAGTCCAAAATCCTCTAGAGGGAGCTTAATACGTCTTCAGGGAAAAGATCAAATCCAAGTTAAACTTATAAATTTAAATCCATGTCTATCGCCTCCACAATGTATTATTTTTAGCAGAGTAAAACTTAAAGCAAAACAGTGTTTCTTACAGTGCCTTGACTGCAACAGTTTCAAAGTATCCAGTTCCAACTCAGAATGTTTCAAAATCTGAATTCAATGTATCCAAAGTTGCAAACTGGTGCTCATCCAGGCAGCTCCAGCACCAGAGATTCTTATTTATTTTATAATCCACTGGTGCCACAGAAGAAGGATATCAGTGCACCCCGAATATAACCAGCAAAAGTCAATAGCTCAAAGTCTTTCACTCAGAAAACTGCTTTAACAGGGTGCCAGCATTTAGTTAACGCATAACTTTTTGTCTCCACTCCTCCTGCTCTTTGCTTAAAGTTCAGTATAGCGGGAGATGGGCTTCCTGCTTATCCTCACTCCGTTTTCAGCCAGATTTCAACTTTTTTAAAAAAGTTTTAAAAGTTTCATAAAGTTCTCAAAAAGTTTCAGAAAGTTGACAAAAGTTTCAGAAAGTTTTCAATGTCCAAATTTACTCACGGGTTGTAGTTTCCAAAGTTCAGAAAAGTTGCAGGAAGAAAGGACAGCGCTGACCGGCAACAGCAATGCGGCTTCACTTCGCTGTTTGCGCAACGACCCACAGCGCCGCTACCCCCTCCGCGATCCGGAGCCCCTTACGGGGTCCCTTCAACGTTTTGGGGGCTGCTTCTGGCGCCCGCCGGGTCCCGAGACCACAGGCTTCTGCCACCTGTGGTTTTCCTGAATGGGTCTCCGCTTCGCCGTAGCGGACGACCCGTTTACAGCGGAGCTCCCTTCTCCTTACTCGGAGAAGGCAGCCATTACCGGTCGCGCCGCCTCCGGAAGTCGAGTTCTAGATGAGTTTGAGGATGCTGACAGCAAGTGCCACAAACCTGGACTGGTGGTAAATAAGGCAGGCAAGGCAGGGTCTGGTGAAGGGCAGTGAGACCGCTGGGGCAGTGCCCTGTTTGGCCTAATAGACCAGCACCAACTGCCATCCCTTCATGCCCAAACACAAGCTGCTACTTGGCTACGTAAGATCATAACCTCACCTTTGTCTTCCATGTAGGGCTCCATGTCCAGCAATTCTGAGAACTCGATGTAGGCGTTCAGCTTCTTCTTGTGGCCTGTTTGCCTAAGGAAGTAAGGAAAGAAATAGCAAACGGTAAGGCCGAGTTTGGCAACTCACAACGCACCTGCGGCACCCCACTTAACACCTTTTCCCAGGATGATGAGGAAATGTTAGTGAGCAGTCTTCGGGTTAAGTCCATCAACCAGCTACAAATCCACCGAACAGTTATCTTGTCCCGTTCAGTTTGATCTGCGGCACGGTTACAGGCGCCGCATAATATCCATTCTGCCTTGGTAAGAAATTGATTTTTTCGTGTGGCAGCATCTATGCTGACAGCAGGCGGGAGCCTTTTCTGTCCTTTTTTTAGCAACTGCTGAAACCATTTTTGTTTAGGCAAGCCTACGCAGATGTTTACAAAGCTGATGCAAGTTTTAATCCCTTGCTATTTCCCTTGTTATTTTTCTTACTGATATTTTTCTTATTGATAATTTCGTTTCTTTTATCTCCTTTTGTAAACTGCTCCGAAGTGCTTGTTGCGTTTTGTGAAATAAAATGGGGGTGTAAGGATAAGCCTGCCTCCTTCCAGTACGGAGGGATCTGACCACAGCAGCTCTGAAGGCTCCCACCCTGGGGTGCTGGAACAAGAAGAGATGCTTGCCTGTCAAACACGAAGCGCATGAGCTGCAGGTTGAGGGTGCATGGGAGGCTGAGGAGACGGATCCTGCGGGTGGCATTCTGCTTGCTCTGGCAGGTCTCACAGAAGTAGCGGTTGTCCCCTTCCAACTTTTCTTCCTAGCCAAGCAAGAGACAAATGGAACAAAAGTCACCTGGGTGCCCCTGAGGCAGGCTATAAGTTCACCTAGGTGGAAACAGACCCTTTGGCATCAAATCCACTCTTCGGCTCCTGAATCCATGCATGGAAAGAGTGTCAAGGGTGCCTATGGGTCTTCCTTCAGTGGTATTCTGAGAACAGCCTCTACAGCAGGAGACCGGAATTTGGGGGCTGTCACTTGATACGCAGAAGCTGAAACCAAACTGTCTACATCTGGAGACAGTAAACAAAGCAGGACCCTTCTTATCTCCTTTTTCAGAAAATTTCCTAATCCATTTATTCTCTTTGCATACGACTTTGAGGCTTTTTTAAAATAATCAAGCAATGAATAAATTTCACAAAATAAACTTTTTATATATTAAAAAAGCCTCAAACAAAAAAGTAAACATCCATTTATTAATAATCACATTTGAACCTATTAAAATAGTATTTATAATGTTGCTAACTTGACAGAGACCACACTTAAGATTATCCTTCTGAGGCAGCCTGTTAGAATTAATTTTTATAAAAGCTCCATAGGCACAAAAATCCCCAAAGGACCAACAAACTAAACGGCATATGCAGAAATTAGGGCCAACTAGGCTCAATCCCCTCTATTCAGATCCCACCCTTGAGATAAAGCAAAGAGCAGCCGAAAGGAAATTGGCCTCAAGCCATAATAGGCTGGAGGATGAAAGTGACAAGGAGAAAACTCCCAAGGAAGAGTTGATACCTTCAGAAACTCTGTGATGCAGTCTGACAGTTGCTTGTGGCCCTGGATGTTCAACTCAAGCTCATAAAATTTTGATATAAGTTTGGACTCTCTGCCACACTGGTTGCAGCTGGGGAAGAGAGGGGGGAAAAAAAACACCACTGAAGACTACCTCAAGAAGAAATACTTCTTCAGAAATCACGGATATCATTATTAGTCACTTTTTTCTCACGGTAGCTCAAAGAAACTTACAGTATTTTAAGCAAACACCAAACATATAGATGGATAGATAGATAGATAGATACACACACACACACACACACACACACACATTAAAACCAACTGTTTATTTTTATAAAAAAGTATTCTGTTTTCCATAAAAACATCCTATCCACGCAAAAAGGACATATATATCGTTAAAACCCAAAGGCCTGATGAAAAAGGAATGTTTTTCCATGGAGCCTAAAACGGTGGTGCCAGGCAAGCTTCCCTGGGGAAAGCATTCCACAAATGGGGAGCCACCACTGAAAAGGGCCTGATCTCATGTTGCCACCCTCTGGACCTCCCATGGAGGGGGCACATGGCGAAGGGCCTAGGAAGATGATAATAGGGTCTTGGTTGGTTAGGGAGATGGTCCTTGAGGTACTGGGGTCCTAAGCCTAATTAACAACAACAACAACAACAACAATTTATTTATACCCCGCCCATCTGGCTGGGTTTCCCCAGCCACTCTGGGCGGCTTCCAACAAAACACTAAAATACAATCACCTATTAAACATTAAAAGCTTCCCTAAACAGGGCTGCCTTTAGATGTATTCTAAAAGTTTGGTAGTTATTTTTCTCTTTGACATTGGGTGGGAGGGCGTTCCACAGGGCGGGTGCCACTACCGAGAAGGCCCTCTGCCTGGTTCCCTGTAACTTGGCTTCTTGCAGTGAGGGAACTGCCAGAAGGCCCTCAGTGCTGGACCTCAGTGTCCGGGCAGAACGATGGAGGTGGAGAAGCTCCTTCAGGTATACTGGACTGAGGCCGTTTAGGATTTATAGATCAAAATCAGCACTTTGAATTGGGAATACACAAAGCTAAAGCACCAAAAGACTAAGAAGAGGAGAAACTTACACTGTGACGTAGGCATACTCTCCGCAAAATTGCTTCTGGACAATGTCTCGCACATCTGGGTTTCTCTGTGAGGTTAGGGTATCCTCCAACAGGGACATGAACAGCTTGGAAAACTCCTGAGCATCCTAGGAGAACAGTACAGTTGCAAAGGCAGCATTGATAACACAGGTCAATCAACAAACTAACAAAATAAACGAAGAGGGTGCTTAGCTCTTTTGTTATACGTTATAGCTCTTTTAAAGAGGAGGCAAAGCAACCACCACTACCCCTCACTGCATCGATTCGGGGATGGCACTGCGCCTCAGCCATGTACAAGGAAATTAAGAATGGAATAGGGCTATCCTCTTTGGTGGCTAAATATCCCTGGTTAACCTCAGCTCAGGGAACCGCGGCTTAGCATTACAGAGGGCAAGCAGATTGATGAGCAGCTGCTTCCGCAGAAAGAGCAAGGCAAAACACGCGCTCACACGCACGCACCCGAACGTTACCTGTTGCTGACCTGTGTCCAAACCCAGCGCTTTAACAAACCCTGATGGATCGATATAGCGCCTCTTGCTATTCTGCAGCAAAGCAAACAAGTACTGGAGGTGCTCACAAATCGTCTGAGGCTCATAATCTATCAAAAGGCAAGAGGATTCCTTCAGAGATTTACCCACCATGACGCATATACTCATATTGACAATGGTCACCCCCCTCTGCACACACTCTGTTATAAAAGACCTCCCCCTGCCCCACTTTGCTACACATTGGGAGGGATATGCACAGCATATCATCTGCTGGCAACTGAAAAACTAACAAGATGTGCCATTCTGAATAACAATTTAAAAAACCAAACCCTTTCAGAAAGGGAAGGTTTCCTCTTCATTTAGATTTCCTTTCTGTCGAGGTTTGTTTGCGACTCTGCTGCTGCTTAGATACTCTGCTGCCCATGAGAATGCACTGTGGTCTCTAGAGACTGATTCACTGCCTCAGGATATACAGCATGACCTTCAGCAAAACCCTCCTCTCTCAAACTCTATCCCTTATCTGTAAAATGGGAACAAGTGCCCAAGCAGAGCTGCTATATTGAGAGGACCACAAAAGCCAATAGCTATGTAAGTAGATAAAACATCAGGACACAGTAGCAGCCTCCAAGCAGACGGAGCCTTGTCAGAGCAAATCAAAAGCCACCTGCCCATGTGATAGTGAGCAGTGGGAAAAGTCTGACCAACTTACCCTTGTTTGATGCGGTGCCCTCTGCTGTCACGTACTCAGGGCGGGCAATTGGACACAAGTAGAGCGCCTGGCGGAGCTCCAAATTCAAGAACCACATCTGCAGAAAAGTGTTGACGTAGCAGGTGGCACCCAGGTTTGTGAGGCCCACAAAGGCATTCTGTGAGGGGAAGGGGAAACACACAACAGAGGTATCACCAAGCAGGTCACAAGGGCAGCCTTTTGCCAACCTGCTGCCCTTCAGATGTTTTGGACGCCAACTCCCATCAGTCCCAGCATCACACAGCCAATACTGGCTGGAGTTAATGGGAGTTGTGGTCCAAAACATCTGGACGGCACCCAGCAGGCAAACCACCAAGAGGTTACCTCCACAACATTACCAAGAGCCTCCAGAAGATGATGGCCGGGAGGTCCTTTCAAGACAATATATCCTGCCTTTAGTGCACTTGACCTGTGTAATAGTTTTTTGTTTTGGGGGTTGAATTTGTAGGACTTCACAGCAGGGTTGGGGAACATCTGTGGTCCCCCAACAGCCGCAGTAAGCATAGCCAGTTGTCAGAGATGACTGGAGTTGGGAGTCCAACTACAGTATGGTAGGCAAACTAAGGCCCGGGGGCCGGATGCGGCCCAATCGCCTTCTAAATCCAGCCCGTGGAGGGTCCGGCAATCAGTGTGTTTTTACATGAGTAGAATGTGTCCTTTTATTTAAAATGCATCTCTGGGTTATTTGTGGGGCATAGGAATTCATTCATTTTATATTTTTTTTCCAAATATAGTCCGGCCCTCCACAAGGTTTGAGGGACCGTGGAGCAGCCCCCTGCTGAAAAAGTTTGCTGACCCCTGAATTACAGGCTCCCCAACCTTGGTTTACAGGGAGGTTCATTGTTCCTCTTTATTTAACAATTACATTTTTAACATGTTTCTCCCCTGACTTTCCATAAAATGCCCGATATGTCTAACATTTAAACAAACATAGCAGAATAAAAGAAAAGTCAATAAAATCCAAACAATGTAGCTATTAAAAAAATACTACTGAGGAAGAAATACCAAAATATATTTTTACAAGCTTCCCGGTACATGGGAGGGCTCATCCAAGGGTATTTTTCTCTGCAAGAGATGAAACAGTCAGATAAAGCTCTGCTTGCAGGACTCAGTTCCTCTTATTGACAGCTACTTCACGGAACTGGCAAAGGAACTTTACAGCTACCGCTAAGAAACCTCTATCAGTTCTGACAAAACAGCCAGGACCACAAAGAAAATTTCAAGCCTTCCACTTCTATAAACCAGAATCAAGTTGAGGATGCATCTTGGGGGAAATAATCCTCCTTCACACAGGCTTCAGGGCCAGCACAGTAGCGTTACCTTTTTTCTCCTCTCGAAATTTGGATCGTCAATATTGTGAAAGGTGTTTTCATCTATCTCCCCCAGCCAGATGTGCTCACCAATTCCTACCAGGCAGTTTGGGTTTCCTCGGCAGTTTCGCCTGCAAAAGCAGAAAGCAGCAGGATCTGAATACAATATTCTGACCTCATCACATTGCTATCAACCAAGACCACTTATGTCCTGATGACACCTGTGTGACTTCCAGCACACCTCTCCAGCAATTAGTCGCAAGTGCAGCTGACAAGCCCCACCAACCACAGAGGAGTCCTGAGGTAACTGCAGATAGAGTGCCAGTGTTGATGATGCTCCCTGACATGTTTCCTCCTTCCCCCTACAAATTTCAACAAAAAGGACAACTTCTGCACATTCCCCGCATTGCCTAGCTGTCAGTTTCTGTGCTGCTTTTGCTGAAAAGTGCTTGTAAATCAGAATTGCTAAAAAGGGATTATTATTTTTTAGCATTTCTATCATGTCTTTTCTCCAGAGAACTCAAAGTGGTGTAAATGGTTCTCTCTATCCTCTTTGATCCCCACAACAACCCTGTGAGGTAAGTTAAGCTGAAAGGAACGGACTGGCCCCCAAGGCCACCTGGTGAGCTTCATGAATGAGTGGGGATTTGAACCCTGGTCCCTCAGGTCTTAGTTTGACATAGTACTATACCACACAGGTTTAAATGACACGGAGGTTGCAAGCATATCAGTTTCAGATGAAACCACTTGCCTCCTGTATCCGGCAAAAGAGAGGTTTACGGGCACAACAAGCCCCTTCCATAACAACCTTCCATAAACATCTGACCTGTGCTTTTTATTTTAAATTAGCTTGGAAGTTAAAGACAAACCATGTGTAACTGTACCTCCTTCCATTCCCATCTAGTCACCCTGATGCTTAATAGATCATCTGCTTTTAATTATATGGTGCACATAAACTCACACAAAAGACAAAAGCCGCACCCTTGAGTTCGCAATTGAAAGCAGGGGAAAGGAGAGATTAGAGGAGAGAAAGAGTTCAGAAAATGTGCAGTGTTGGGGTTCCTCACACACCAACAATCTCAGTGAGGGTCCCTGACATTGAAGAAGCAGCAAATGAGAACTATACAGCTCAGTATTGCCTACTCTGACTGGCTGCAACGGCTCCCCAGGGTTTCAGTCTTTTCCCATGTTCTACTGGGGTGGCAACTGAACCCAGAACTTTCTACGTGCAAAGCAGGTGTTTCACCACTGAGCTGCACGGCCCTTCCTAAGAACTTCTAGAATACCCAGAGAGTCGCTTTGAGTAGCCACGGCAAAAAAAGCAACTAATATATTTAATAAAAGCAAATAAAACGGTGGGTGGGGGAGAACAGGTGGGGCTTGTGTGCCATAGGGAGCTGCCTTCTCTCGAGTCGCCACGTTGGTCCACCTACCTCAATACTGCCTGCACTGACTGGCAGCAGTGGGTCTCCATGGTTTCGGTTAGGGAGCCTCTTTCTAGCCCTATTTAGCGGGTATTGAACCTGGGGGCTCCTGCATGCTGTGCAGGTGCCCTGCCATTGACTTGCAGTACAAAAGGCTGATTTCCAGGGCGACGCCGACGCCGCCCTGTGGTTCCCCCGGGGCCCCAGCCCAAGCCCAGCCTGCCGGCCCCTGAGGCTTACCTGCAGGCTCCGCGCTGACAGGGCTCCAGGCCGACGCGGTAGGCCGCTTCGATGTGCTCCTGGGTCACGGCCTCGGGGGGCACCGTCTCCGTCCAGCGCCAGGCCGCCTTCTCCAGTTGCAGCCGAGGAGCCATCCCAGGCGCGGCTCCACGACCCCTCAGAGGGGGGCGGAAAAAGGAGAGGCAAGAGGGAGGGAGGGAGGGAGGGAAAGAGGGAGGGCGACCAGGAAGCGGAAGCGGACTGGACGCCCCAGGAAGTGGAACCGGCCTCTCCCGGAGCGACGCGAAAGGCCCAAAGCAGGGCGGGGTTGCCGGGGAAGCTGTTAGCCGCGCCTCGGCGCTTGGCTGTGACGTCAGACGCAGACGCGGCGGCATCGCCGCGCCACAACGAAGGGGTGGAGTGGGGGGGAGGGGAAAGCGGCGCAGCTTCGCGGGGATTGGCTACTTCCAATCCGGTCGGGGGCGGGGTTACTGTCTTTGATTGATCTCCCTCTTGCTCCTCCCCGTCGCTTCCTTTTCTTGGCTCCGCCCACTTTTCGAGGCGGGGTTTCTCTCCCCCAACCCACCTCGTAGTAACAAGCAGTGACGTAGGCACGAGGAGCAGGGGAGCGGCTTTTTAAAAAACAACAACGAAGGAAAATATACACACACACGAGATCGAAGGCCGTTGATTTTCCGCGCGTGCGCAGTCGCGTCCCTCTCACCGGGACGACCTCTTAATACCCACAATGCATTGCGTTTTCCTCAGACAGCCCTGGCTCCCTTTGAAGGGATTAAAAGGAAGAAAGCAAAATAACAATAAAAACCACACTCTTGTACAAGGGAAAATAAGAAAAAAAGAGAATACTGGAAATTCCTGAAGGAAACAGTGAACCATTCCCCAAAACAAACCACCACCATGATGGCAGCCATTTTGGTCCTGTTCTCCTTTCCAGGACCTAGTGGCCATTTAGCGTCACTCGATTCCTTCCTGCATCCCACACTGCCGATGACTGTTATACGCAAATTTGGGGTTGGCTTTTGCATCTCAAACACCCACCAAGGGATTTGGTGTCCCTGTTGGAGAAATTTGCCCCAGGGATCTTCCCCAGAGGTAGCCAATTGCTCTGTGAGAAGAAGGGAATCTTGACACCAAGATCAGGCAAAACCACAAGTTGTTTATTCTCAAGACAGCACTACACGGGCAACTCCCCAGCTCACGCTGCAAAGACGGGCACCGTCCTCTTTACATCAAAAGTTTACAAAAAAAATACCCTAAAGCCCATCCAAATTCCTTTCCTACTGAAATATACTCAGAGTCGCAAAGTGATTTCATGCTCTTTATTCAGCTCATAGTGGTGAGGAGGAGTGAATGAATGTCCCCTCAAAGTATCTGCTTTATATACATTATTTACACAATGGGCTGCACATGATTGGCTAATTCCGGAATACTGTAAGCCAATCAGGTTGTGGATTCACTTTTATCTGGAGCATGATTGGGTGGTTCCTGCCAACCAATCATACTGCTGTATTGTTCTAGGACCAATCAGACTGCTGCCTTTTGGATCCTATTGTTCTAGGACCAATCAGACTGCTGCAGTTTGGATCCTATTCAACTCACTACATAACACCTACAATCTCCTATTGGTTAGGAAATTGCAGTTTACAGGTCCTCCTATTACATATGTACCCCCACTGTACATCCCATGTTCATGCTGATTAGCTTTAGCTCCACCCGGGGCAGTTTGACTAATATTCATAGCCCTTTTAAGCATGTGCAATAGCTTTCTAACTGTTCCCCATTTTCCCTCGTGATTCTGAGTCACCTCCACACTAATCCCTTATAGGGCATGACCTTTTGGCTACTCAGTAATTTCTATACTTAACATATTACGTATTACCACAAGTTTCCTTTTTCTTTGCAATGCAAGCAGTTACAACAGCAAGGCAAGGCATGGTCGTTTCTGCTAAGCTTTTTCTTATCCATTTATCCCACATCTCCTAAGTCTGTTATTGTTCAGAGAAGAATTAATGGAGGCAGGAACCAGTAGAAGAACATGGTACCCCAAGAGTGTCTCTCATTGTGCCTCTCAGCAAGCTTGGGTGCAAAGCAGCAGTCAGTCACAGCTCCGGGTCTCGGTGCAGCCTCCTGCCGCCATCACCGCATGGAGTTTGGCCTACTTCCTCGTATTCAGAATACCTTTTGATTTCAAAAAGGACACATTTTCCTGTCTACTCTTTGGAGCAAAGCAGAAGGATAGCTTTCTGCATTGCCAATTGACGTTCATAGCCCCCATTGCAGACCCTCCAAGTGCCCCTAATTCCCCGCTATTACCAGAGAATTGGCCGTTATGTTGTTACAGTGGTACCTTGGTTCTCAAACTTAATCCATTCCAGAAGTCCATTCCAAAACCAAAGCCTTCCCAAACCAAGGTGCATTTTCCCAAACAAAGTACAGTCATACCTCGGGTTGAATGTGCTTCGGGATGAGCGTGTTCGAGTTGCGCTCCGCGGCAACCCGGAAGTAACGTAGCGTGTTACTTCCTGATTTCGCTGCTTGCGCAGATGCTCCAAATGATGTCACGCGCATGCGCAGAAGCGGCAAGAAGCGACGCGTGCGTGCACAGACGTGCCATCACTGGTTACTTTTGCTTCTAGATGCGAACGGGGCTCCGGAACGGATCCCGTTCGCATCTAGAGGTACCACTGTAATGCAAAATGGATGAATCCATTCCAGACTTTTAAAAACCGCTAAACAGCAATTTAACATGAATCTTACTATTTAACTAGACCATTGATCCATAAAATGAAAGCAATAAACAATGTACTGCAGTCACACAACCAATCAGTAGCTGAACTGGGTTCCACACAGTCACAAAAACAAAACGGGAAAAAACGCAAAAACAAAAACGCAAAATAAATAGCAAAAACAGACAGACCTCAGTGTAACACTCAAAACAGAAGAGTGGCACTCAAGTTGGAAGTGTGGCACTCAAAATGGAAGCGTGGCACTCAAAGTGGAAGTGTAGCATTCAAAACGGAGCATGTTTGACTTCCAAAAAAAGTTCGCAAACCAGAACACTTACTTCTGGGTTTGCAGTGTTTGGGTTCCAAGTAGGTTTGCAAACTTTACCTTGGTCTAAGAATGGAATCCAAATGGTGGAAGGGCAGCGGCAGCGGCAGGCCTCATTAGGGAAAGCGCGCCTCAGTTTAAGAACGGTTTTGGTTTAAGAACGGTTTTGGTTTAAGAACAGACTTCTGGAATGGATTAAGTTTGTAAACCGAGGTACCACTGTACTTGCCAGACTGTATTTGCAGGGAGGTGAAAGCCCCTACAGTTCAAAGACAATTGGAAAACGTTTCCCATTTCCTCTTCACAGAGTGAAATAAATGGAAAAAGCGGGTCCCGGTAAAAGGATTCAGCTTCTTAAGAAAGACTGGACCTTCGGTTTAGTGCAGCTTACGGGACTCACCGAGTGGGTGGCTCAATTCGGGGGCAGCTTGTGGGACGTTTAAACAAGCCCCGTGGGCAGCTTGTGGCCCATGGTCTGCAGGTTGCCGACCCCTGCTCTAGCCGGTAGGGATTGAGAGACAGAGACCAGACCAGGATTTATGAAAAGCAAAGCGGCTATAAGCCTGATCTTTATTACAAAATAAAGACTGTTGGCAACAGGGTTCCCACTCACGTAACAGGCGACGCAGGAGAACCCAGAACAAAAGAAGATTCTTATATTTATAACTTTTAATTTCCATACAGAACAATGAAAAACAAGAGGTGTCAGACGAGGCGCGGCATGAGGGATTAAACAGGTAACTGGTATGTTGGAAGGGGCTAATCTCTGTTAATCATTGTGTTTTACGACACTTATTTTGTGTCATTGTTTGGCAGGCAGTGTACACAAAGGTTTTGGGCTGGTTCCTGTTTTTCCAGCAATCTTGTTAATGGCCATGTATTTCCTTTATTTACAGGAATACTTTGGCACTACCTGGAGCAGATGAATAAAGAGAATTTAAGACAGGATTTGGAAAAGACAGGATTTGGGTATTTTCCTGCCTTTCACATAGGTGTGACAGAATAGTCTTGTATGTCTTTTTATTTGAATAAAAGCATTTGCTTAAACTGTATATTTGTGTGTCTTCATTGTAGACTCAGTAGGTGGCGCTGGGTGACTTTCTGACAGGTTTTGCATTCTTATAAAGTCCTAAAATATGACTTTTTCACAGTATAAAACATAACTAAAACATAACATAACAATACTTGGCAACCAATAAAAGTACAGTCATGCCTTGTGTTGCATTAGGTTAATGTTGCATCTTTTCGGCTTGCGAAAGCAGCAAACCCGGAAGTGTCAACTTCCAGGTTTTGCCATATATGTGCGTGCAGAAGCGTTCTGTGCGCTTCGCACATGCGCAGAAGCGCTTTAGCACGCCACGTGCGTTCGCAGAAGCGGTGCTCTAGTTACGGACTTTGCGGGGTTCAAACAGCACCCCGGAACGGTTTGAGTCCGTAACGAGGTACCACTGTACACATAAGAAATACATTGGCATATGAGAAACGTGAAGATCGATACTGAAGCTCAGCAGCCCATACAAAGACACAAAAGAAACATCAGATACAAAGAAACAATGAGAGGAAATAAAAATATATAGTTGCTATAAAAGTATAAATCAGTGTATCGTGCAAGGTCACAACGTTTACAGCGTAGGATAAAGACAGGTACAGTTGTACCTCTAGTTATGAACTTAATTCGTTCTTAACCTGACACTGTTCTTAACTAGAGGTGTGCTTTCGCTAATGGGGCCTCTTGCTGCCGCTGCACTGCCGGCACACGATTTCCGTTCTCATCCTGGGGCAAAGTTCTCAACTCGAGGTAACTCTTCCAGGTTAGCGGAGTTTGTAACCTGAGGCGTTTGTAACCTGAGGCATTTGTAACTCGAGGTACCATTGTAGTAGGAACTGGGAGCTTTATTTGCAGTTTTATTATGCCAGTAACAATCATCCCCTCATTGGTGGTTTATTTTTCTTATAACAAGAGAAGTATTTGAGGTCAATTTGGGAGAGTCAAAATGGCTTCAGGATTGCTCTCCTGTACTATTTCAGACACGTGGTTTATATACTTGTGTATGTGTTTGACTTCTACATTTATGAACATTGATTCTACGTTTGAGACCTTAGAATTCTTATAATAATGTGTACCACCCCCTCTGGTTCTAAGGCATCACATCAATAAAATAAATGTTCATAAATGAACTGGGTGCACACACGCATAGGTACATAAACCATATTCTAAAATGGTATAGATGAGCAATCCTGAAGCCATTTTGAGTCTCTTAAATGACCTAAAATTATTTCACTGAAGTAGAAGGAAGGAGAGGGGGGAAATACGTTTCCATAATTATATTTTCACTTGTAAAGTAGTAGATTTTTGAAACTGAAACTGCTTGAAATTTAGGGGTTTACCCCTCCCTGTGAAACCAAACTGGCAGGTACCTGTTAAACTGAGCGGACTGTCATTAGAGCATCTTCTTCTGTGTAACAATAGGTGTGAGTTTGTAAAAGGGGACCAAGGTAATTACAAAAAGTGAGGCAATCCGCAAACATTTC